>NW_010138494.1:43609-49266 GCF_000699245.1 Pterocles gutturalis
ACATATATTGCTTATCAGTGTATGGTCTGTCTAGGAAATCCCATTTCACACATCACTTCTCACAATATTTCATAATCACACAGTGAAAAGATTTTGCATAACTGGCAAAATGAGGATGTATTAACTTAAACCATCTTTCGTAGTGTTACTGTGGTCAGGTTCTTTGCTCCTTTACCCTTTCTGCTGTCATCTGCTCCGTTGTTGCTTACTTTCACACTGTCTTAAATTTCTTCATCTTAGTAATACTAATTTTATTTGCGTTGCATGAAAAGCAGATAGTTTGATAACCATCACAATACTGAAAATAAGATAATGGGGTGATAGGTACAAACACAGACATACATCTCTCCTATTCAGGTCATCCCATCTCTACTTTAGCTTCATTTAATTCTTTGCATTCTTTCCATACAGTTTTTCACTTTAATTGTTGTATCATTACCTCAGAAGATTCCCTTCTCTTTTGCCAAACTTCAGTTATCATTGTATTCTCTATAAAAATACCGTACACCTCTTCTTATGTAACACATTTGAGAAGTTGAGAGAAGCTTCTCTCTCCTTTATATTTTTGCTTTTATTCAGCAGGAAAAAACCAGTTCTTATGCCTGACAGGGGTTCTTCTTTTCATGTTCAGCTTTTGGATGAGCTAGTGGTTTTGTGGTTTTTTTTGTTTTGTTTTGTTTTGTTTGTTTGTTTGTTTGTTTTTTTTTTTTTGTAAATCATTCTGCACTACTCAGTAGGTGCAGATTTATCCCATTTCATTCTCTGAATTCATTTAGATTCTCTAAATTGTCTAATTCTCTGTTTTTCACCTTTTGCCTTTCTTCTATTTGAAAGTTTGTCATAACTGTTGCCTCTTCTGCTTTGAAATATATATTGAATTGTATTTTCAGTCTATTTTTTAATTTAAGAAGTACTTTTTCAGTGCTTCTTTTGAGTGGCAGATTTCATGTGCATTGCTGCTTTGCCATTTTTATTAGTAGTTTTTAAGACTTGGGGTTTGAGAATTCATTTTAGGTGCATGTAAAATTATAGTTTTGCTTTTAATTGGTGAGCACTGACTATTTTGTCTACCACTCTTGTGTCTACTTATGGGGGTTTTCTGGACCCTCTAATTGCCATTTCTGTACAATTTCAGGTTTTTCCTACTCTAATTTCAAGATTGCAGCAGTACCTCTCTGGTAATGTTGCCCAGTCTGTCCCTGAACATTTGGGTTTACTATTTAATGTGTGGTCATTTTTAGTGACTGGGGAAATGCTCTTATGAGCTTTGGTGTGGAGAAATGAAAAGTCTTGCTGTGGATGATAAGGATGAGAAGAAGAGTGGAAATTGACCCAAAATTCTAATAGGTAACCATAATTCTGTTTCAGTTTTTAATTTTCAGTGATCATACTTAAAATTAATTTTGAATAAAATAAAGCCAAGAGTTGAAGTACTGGACCAATGTTGTATGATTTCAATGTTTTCACAGCAAATCTGATGTAAAATGTGGGCTCTTTCAAATAAAAGTGCTTTCGAAAAGCATGTATAATAAAATTTAAATATGATTAATTAGAAAAACTCCTTCCTGAGGAGGTGCCTGATGCCTAGGGCTGCTGTGCTTTCTTGCTGGGGACAGTGGGAAGAGCCCTGACTATGAGGCCATGCCCTGGGGAGCCCCTGTTGCCCCCGGTGCCCCTGCCCATGGGGAGCTGACAGCCTACACTGTGCCCTGACTTTTTTTTTTCCTTTCTAAAATTTAATCCTAGGCTGTGTTTTATTTGTATCTAACACAAGAATTATGTTAGTTTTCTTGGTCTGACAAAACTTGCAATTTAACCATGTAAAGTACATTGAGAAAGAGTAAAATAATGGGACAAAGTATGAATTTTACACCAAGGAGTATACATTAATAAGTCTGAAATAAGAAGTGCTCACTCTACAGAGGAAAAATTTTAATTGTGATTCAGAGTCCTGTTTCAGATCGTTGTCTGTTTCCAAAAAACTGCTTTATCAATCATTTCTTTAAGTGGGCCTGTAAATTGGTGTGTAAATGAAGTGTTGTATCTGTTCTCTTCCTTGTTTTCTTTTATACCCTGAACCAATCCTCTGCAAGGCAGATTCATTTGTTGTTTAGTTGAAATGGAATGACTGCAATTCCACAAACAAATTGAACCTCAGTTAGGTGCACTTTGCCATAAATAATCTCTGAGGAGATTGGATTTCTCTCCTTGCTGATGTACTTCAGCTGTACGTTAAACTCATAGCTTCTTAAAGGCACTGAGTTATTGCTCAGCTGAATGATCACTGAGCAGTGTACACCTGTCCTTGTTCTTCTGTGTTGTAGCCATCTACTGTTTCCCTAAAGCACATTCAACAAAGTTTATGATAAAAGAAACTACTAGTCCATATTCTAGGATTTTGCTTCATTCTTTGTCCCAATTTTTTCTTATTCAGCTCCATGATGCGCAGCTCTTCTGGCACATTTTTCTTCATGATCTGGAGAGAAAAGCCATTTCATAGATTGGTTAAAGGCATTTTCCATGGTCGGGTCATCTGATACTCATATTTCTCATTCAGCAGTAGGCCACTTTGAAATTTAACAGCATGTCTTTATCAGCTGCAGGAAATGTCCTTTAAATTTTCATTTATAAATTTTACAGTTACTTCTTTTACTTTGTTATAGAAGTTTGCTCTTCATTTCAGTGTATCCTTTACTGCCTCAAAAGCAAACCGTAACTCCTTAGCTTTGTGGCTGAGATGACTGGGGTGCTGGCAGTGTGATAATGTAATCTCTGCCGTTTCCCAAGCTACCTTCTGCAGGTTGTGTAATGGGTTGAACAACATCTTCAAAGGTATGATAGTTCTGATCTAGCCATTTCTGCATACGGCCAATCGTGCTGAGCAGTCTGAATTATACTTCATTTAGATGGGATTACATAACTATCCCAACGATAAAAACTGAACTCAATGATTCCCACAATGTAGCAAGCTTTAAATCTTTACATATAAATAGGGGATTGTGCATGTTTGATAGATGGCATGTTTGTATTTTGAGTGTCTTTGCATTTGATCTATTTCTCATCTGAAAAAAAAAAATAGAAGGATAGTGAAGAATAGTATACTGTCTAATTCTTATGTAAAATGCTAGAATAACAGAATAGCAGAACCATTTACTGGTGAATGAGCTAATTTTTGATGCATACAATGTATATGGGGCTCATATAGAAAACTAATGAGACACAGCTTCTCTCTCTCTCAGATGTAGTCAGGTATGCGATGTGTTGTTGAAGAGATGCAAGCATGGGCTTTTAATTGACAATATCAGGTCTCTTCACTGCAGAATAGCATTTAGAAAAAAATAACCCTGAAAGCCATTACTATAAATCCAATTAGTAGGCTGAGGATGAGATCCAGATCTAACAGAGTGCCAGCTAGTCCAATGAAATGATACTTTTCCCACATTACCTAGTGTTCACAGACATTACATATCGGCTGCACTTAGCTTGTAATATAGTATTTCAGTTGTTAAGAAGTAGTGAAATTCTGTCATGCATCATATGGGAGCATGGGTGCAAGTGTGGACAAATACTCTGGTCACTACAAACAGTGTACTGTAGGCTGAAAGCAGATACTAACAAAAGAGCAACTTGAAGGCAAAAAAGAGGCCTTTGGTGGAGGAGCTTAACAAAAGGGATTTGAAGGGTAAGTGGCCAACGTGTTGTGGACTGGATGAGGCAGAATTGGGCACAGCAAAGTAGGCAAAACATTGTACTTTTGAAAGTTTTAAGACGGTGATATAAATTAAAATTTTGAAATGGCAGCAAAGAAGGCCTCACCAGACAGAGTCAAAGCCATGTGGTTTAACAACAATATTGGGGCACAAAAATTGTCACTGATACAGAAAGGATTGGTGAGAGAATAGCTCAGGGCCAGAACAAGACCCTATTAATAGAAGTGATGAGTTGCTGAATGGCAGTGCTTGCTGAGACGTGTATGGAAATAAATGATAGGTACTAGAGAGATATTTTGGATAACTGATGATGGGATAGAGAAGAAGGAACAAGGAAAAAAGTATAGCCCATAGTCTTGAAAGATTAAGAGAATAATAGTCGTAATAGTGATGGAAAAGGGGCAGAAAGAGTCTGAAAGTGAAAATGGGAGAATCATCCATTTAAAGTGACAGTGGCATGTCTAAGAAGAGATATTACTGAGGCATAGGAGATAATTTGGTGTGACAGGTAGGGTTTTGAGTCATCAGTAGATAGCTTTATAAGCTGTGTGAGAGGAGGAAAGTGTTCACATTAACTGCAGAGTGAGAAGAACAGGTGTTGAGGACCAAGCTATGCTTTATCTTCATCATCATATCAGAAGAAGAAATATTTTTTGTAGCAGAGTACCAGTAACTTTTCTGTATTTATGGCTCCCTTACTAAAGCTTATGTCTTCTAGTTTAAAGCATGAGATGAAAGAGGTGGGAATTTCTTTTCTGTCTAACTGAAGTTCACCCACAGTTCTTTTTCTTCAGTGGTAGTAAGAAATGTTGTAAATACAGGTTCTTTCTTCCTAACTGAAGGAAGACTGCCTTTTAAAACTGTTCTTATTACATGTTTGAATTGATCCAGAGCTATACAAAACATAAAATGGTTGAATTACTCCTCCCTGAAAAGTGGACTTAAAGTAATGATGGGTTCCAGTCAGGGTGCCTTAGTGTAACTGGCAAGCAGCCATCCATTTTGCTCTCAGTGTGATGTTAAATTTAAATAGAAAATATAGAATCCAAGGTAGAAGATTTCAGAGGAAATGTGTAGTGGATTTTTCATAGGCTCACAAAATGTTCCACAGTACATATTATTAATTAGGTAAATATGTTACATAGAGAAATCTTTTTCTATTATTGTGAAAAGAGACGCAGGATGGCTTTTAAAAAAACACTATGAACTTTTTAAAAGGGATTGCTGTGTTATTCATGTGGTACAAAAAGAGGTTTTTTCCTATTATACACTACAGACATTATTTTAATTTTAATTTTATTAGTATTACTACCTTGCAAAATTGTTATGTGTGGTTATGACTAATCATTCTGTACCTTAAAAAGAAACCAGAAATTTGTTCTGGACATTATGTACTCCTATTTTGTTCATGTAGCCTATGATTCTTATGGTGCTCACATAATGATGGTTATTTACTTTGTACTGAATATCATAGATATTAAATATCCATGATATTTAGTTATCAAACTTCTTTTTCTTCAGGTGCGTAATTTTAAAATGTATTTTAATATACAATAAAGGTCTCTGACTCTTCTGTGTGGTAAGATGGGAAGGGCAGAATGCTCTGGAGGTGAAAGACTTGAGGTCAGTAAGTTCTGAGTGTTGGTTTTCCTTCCTCCCTTAATGTTGTTATGAAGCTCCATAGACAACTAATATTTTGCTTCAGTTTCTTCACTGTACAGTATGAATAGTGACAACTGGCTAAGAGCATCTTAATTTTAATAGGCCTTTGAGTCACTTGCTGTGAAAAGCTTACTGTCTTTTCTCAGATAGGTTCAAATTAGTATATTTTATTTAGATTTCATGAGGTTAGGAAAAGGACAGTAGCGAACTCATTTCTCCTAGTAGGATATGGGGCTCTGGTGTGGTTAGTGCTCTCTGTTCTCACAGAATCACACAGAATCACAG
>NW_010138495.1:0-14390 GCF_000699245.1 Pterocles gutturalis
TGCGTCTGCCGCCGTCGGATCGTGTTGGGGCTCTTGGGTTCTGCGGTTGCGGAAGCAGGAGCAGCCCGTGAGAGACCTGTGCCGTGAGGCCCTTCGGTGCTGCAGGACAGCTTTCGTTAGCACCGTCGTGTCTCCAGACCTGTTTCCGAAATAGTTTAGAGCTTAAGTGATGTTGCATGTAGTTACCGATCACTGTCAGCAGTGTCTGCTCATGGTCTCAAAACGCCTTAAGCATCAGCTGTCACATTTTTGGAGGGTGTGCTTTTCTGTCTTTATTCCCCTTTCCCTGTCTCTGATGCAGCTGTCATACCCATACACTTTACTGGTAAGTTGTTTGCATTAAATAATACCATTCCAGTTATAACGCTTCACGTGCTTGCTCTAGTAACTTACTGGTTATGTTGTGCTTGAGAATCGTTTCTGTGAATCTTGCTGTGGTGTGTGAATGTCTTAATGCCACTTTAGTGAGACTCTTAACATTTCAGTAGTGAGGAAAGCAACTGGAATAATATGGCTTTCCTTCAGACTGGTCAGGTTGCAAAATGCACAATATTATTGTCCGTTGCTGTTTCTCTGATATCATGTTCTCTATAGGTCCTGCTGTGTTGCGTAGATGCAATTGCAAAACCGAAGTTTTCAAGTATCTTTTTCATGAAGTGTTGCTACAGGATGTGCCGATACGTAGCTGTGTTATACATCCAGTCACAAGTTGTTTTAAAATAATGTGAAGAAGAGGAATATGTACTTGAAGGAGTGTTCTCTACCAGTGTTTGGACCTTGTGGGGTGAAACTTCAGGTTCAGTGGACAGCTTAACTGAGAAGTATTTGCTCGTAGAAAGCTCAGGACATCTGCTTGCGGTTAACTAGTGGAACAGGACTGTAGCAGCCAGACTGGGTCTTTAGCTGCTTGTTATTGTTATTTCTGAAGTATGTTACGTTATGCATGTTGGGACAGGCTTACTTAAATTGTGAGAAGCAGCAAAGGGAAGAGAGGGCTGTGTGATTTAGAGCATAATGTGCTGATATGAGTTAAGCAGGAGCACTGAAAGAATCTATTCTGAGTGGATGCTGCCAAATAGCAGGTTGCTTTTTAGCTGGATATTATCAGGACTGTCAGAGATATCTGATAGGCTGCTGTGAGTGAAATGTTTCATTCACATGTGATTATTAGCAGGAGACTAATGTAGAGGGAGACTGTTAGGTGGGAGGGAAGTGTCAGACAATTGGGTTTTGAAGAGACGGGTTTGAGTTGAAGAGTATAAATGTGCACCACAAGGCTCTACAAACAGTTTAAATTTAGGCATGTCACTGGTAATCCTACGTATAGGTAGGCAAAAATGGCGTGACAGTGGAAGAACAGTTCCTTTCTGTAGTTCTTGGGTTACAGTTTGCTTGCAGAGTGATATCTTGGCCTGGATAAGCTCCAAAGGCAGAGAATTGCTTACTAAACCATAATACAGAAGGCTTTCGGCCTACTTTAGATCTGTTGAGAAGAGTATTTTTCTTCAGTGCTTCTGTATTTCCTGAATGTTTCACTTGGTGAGCCCTGACTGCCATTGAATACATGCTGTCTTGCCTGTGGGATGACTGATAAAATTGTGTAGTTGTTCGTATTATAGTGAATCCTTGCATGGATTTGTTCACTGCTTGCAGAAGTTCAGCTTCATTTAAAGTAACTGTTTTTAAAATAACCATAGCAGGGAAAAATAAGCATACCACCTGCCAAGATTTGCACAATGTGTTGCTCTAGCTATCTTCTAATAAGAATTTTAGATCGCTTGTAATTGACTCCTAATTCCTTTGCACTTCTCGATACTGTAACTACTGATGCATAACTCTGTAGAAGAGACTTGTGAGTAGGGTGTATGTGTTTGTGATCTGAACATTTTTGCTATCCAGCAAGTTTTCTTTCCCAAGGCAAGCAGATAGGAGTAAATTATGAGAAAGATTTAATTAACAGTACAGTACATACAATTGTGCCTTCTTGTTTTTCATTGAGAGCCAAAGCATGCCTGCTAAGTTGACAGTTCAAGTCCTGGAAAAACAACATTATCGTTTTATATCAGAGTTGCTGGCAGTTAGCATTTTGTTGTTGTTGTTGTTGTTGTTGTTGAGATTTCCATCTTCCCCCTGCTGTGCTACCCTCCCCAGTTTTTTTCTCTGGAAAAATCAGTAGCAGTAATGAGTCTGTGAATGTCAGTTTGTTGATGCTTATCTATGTACCCAAAAATACAGTTTCTGAGGTTGTGTTTTGAGGTTCTCTTGTTAGATACAACATTATCTGTGACCTTTCCAAACTGTCAACCACTTACTCAGAAATACACTTTAAACAAGTGTAAAAACCCTAACTTTACATAATGCGTGTACTGAGAAATTGATTCACCACTATGTTGTCTTGAGTGGAGATCTGTGGCTAGGATCCATTCTGCTTCCATTTTGTCCTGTGTTTTTTCCTGGTAAAGATATGGGACCTGTAAGGTTGGGACAAAAACTGCTGCTGTGAAAG
This sequence comes from Pterocles gutturalis, assembly GCF_000699245.1. Lineage (NCBI taxonomy): Eukaryota > Metazoa > Chordata > Aves > Pterocliformes > Pteroclidae > Pterocles > Pterocles gutturalis. The sequence goes on from NW_010138495.1 coordinate 2,507, forward strand.
CTAAATGTCACTGTGTGGACCAAGCTCAATGCAAATGTAGAGTTGCTGTCACCGACGTTAAGTCCATACAAGGGAAGGAGGTGGGCTTGAAGGCATGACACTGCCCACTACCTGATACACAGCAGCATTTTGCTGTGCCTGCCCATGTGCCGTGTTCAGGGGATTCTAGAATTGGATTTTGGCCCTGCAGCTGCCATCACAGATGGCATACAGTCTTCTACTTTGAAGGGTGCAAGTGTGCACAAATTTTATCCCTTCAAATTTCAGTGAAACTGTCTATTTCTTTTGTAATTTTCCTATTCTTTTATGGTGGGATTTCATTGAGAGGCATTGCTTGGGGTATGTTCTGATGCACGAAATTGGGTGTTAGCACAGGTGAATGCTGCATCTTTTTTCTAACAAAAGTTGTCTTTGGAAATATGTGGTTCAGCTTTAATTAAATGAACCAGAGAGACGGTAACAGCTATCCCTTTTTATTCCTTTGAATGTTCTCCATTTCGTAGCTTTTCCTTAGTTTTCCCAATTTCACATTGTGCATTCCATTCACATTTTGTTTTCCTTCCTAGATGCTGTATTGGATTTGTTGTTGTTGTTGTGTCATTCCTGTGGTGGACGGTCTGAAAACTCAGCTTCCTCTGATTACCTCTCATGTTTGCTATTATTTGAAACTTCTCATTCCTGAATGTAAAGTTAATAAAGAAGTTGGAAGCACTTATTTCTGTGGTGAAGTTGTCCTTTCACTTCTGTCTCGCCATTGTTAGAATTTGTTGATAACTTTTATATACCCTTTGTTTGTTGTTTAGGAATGGTTTCTAACTGGACCAAAATTCCACCACCACTTTTCAAAAAAGTTGTCATTGTGCTGATAGATGCTTTGAGAGATGACTTTGTGTTTGGATCCAAAGGTAAACAGTTTATGCCATATACTACACAAGTTGTTGAAAAAGGGACATCCTACAGCTTCATTGCTGAAGCAAAACCCCCCACTGTGACTATGCCTCGAATTAAGGTAAGTGGTTTTTTTCGACTTAGGGTTGTTTCATTTCAGAATGTTTTGAAGGCTAGATTGTTTCATGTGCTTGGAGTTGGCATAAAGGGTAGGTTTGCTGTGTTATTGCAATTTGTGGCTGAAACTCGCTTTCCTGTAGTAGTACGTGTGATAGAGTCCCAATTTGCCATGGCACAGTGGTGCTTCCTGCAGGAAAGGTCAGGTCAGGGATTGAAGGAAAGTGGAGAGGCTAAGTAAGAGGGAGAGGTGGCAGCTTCCACTGAAGTCACTTTGCCTTATTTTGTTCCTTTATTTCGTAGCTCTGTGATAGGAAGGTCTGTGAGAATCAGTTAAGGGCAGTTAAGGCAGTAATGCAGGTTTCAGTGATTGACATAATCTTTTAATTTGTAATCATGGAAAGGCAGTAGCCTCTCAGATGTCGAATTTTCCAGTTGTCTTCTATGCAAGCATGTTTTTGTTGCTATTTCTCTGTGTTCTTGTAACTTCTGATAGGAAATCATTTTTAGTATAAATTTGTTTTGTCATAGGGATGTTTTTGCAGAGTTTAAGAAGAAAATTATGCGAAGTTCCAGGTAACTAAAAGATAAATTCTGGCTGTGTCATTAAAATGCTTGGTCCTCCAGGCTTTTCGGTGGTGCATCTGAGTGGCATTTCTTGCATTGAAGCTGAAAGAGCGAGCTTTGGTTGGTCAGCTAGAAGGCCAGTGAGAGAGTTAGGGGGAGTCAGCCTGGTAACTCTTGATAGGTGCACTTCATTGCATTTTCCAGAAGATTCTTAACTACTGTTTTGAATGTGCTACCATTGCTTTTGTTGTGTTAAGTCAGTTTACTGAGGCCTTCTAAACTGTCTTTTTGGTGATTTAATGACCAGTAAATATAGGGAATTTCAATTTGCCTACAAAGTCATTTTGCTGTCCTCTGACTAAAACACCATTAGTTTTACCTTTCTGTAAAACAGTTATTATCTTTGATATCAGCTAGCACTCTGTTGTGGCAGGTAATGTGATGTGGCATGGCAGCTCATGTGTTCTTTGACTTTAATTATGTTTCTTTATTGAAAGTCTTAATTTCTCTGCCCTCTGCTACATTGCTTCTTCTTACACTAATACTGTCCTCTGAGTACGGGAAACTTTTTGGTTTCAGTAAATATGTCTCTTCTACCCACCTGGAGTACTGTGTTCAGCTCTGGGGCCCCGAACATAAGAAGGACATGGAGTTAGAGTGAGTCCAGAGGAGAGCCATGAAGATGGTCAGAGGCTGGAGCACCTCCCCTGTGAGGACAGGCTGAGAGAGTTGGGGTTGTTCAGCCTGGAGAAGAGAAGGCTCCTGGAAGACCTTCTAGCAGCCTGCCAGTACCTAAAGGGGGCCTACAGGAGAGATGGGGAGGGACTCTTTACAAGGGCATGTAGTGACAGGATGAGGGCTAATGGTTTTAGCTGAAAGACAGTGGATTTAGATTAGATATTAGGAAGAAATTTTTTACTGTGAGAGTCGTGAGGCCCTGGAACAGATTGTCCAGAGAAGTTGTGGATGCCCCATCCCTGGAGGTGTTCAAGGCCAGATGGAGCTCTAAGCAATATGGTCTAGTGGAAGTTGTCCTTGCCTGTGTCAGGGGGTTTGAAATTAGGTGATCTTTACGGTCCATTCCAACCCAAATGATTCTGTGATTCTGTGATTCTTTTCTTGTTTCATGTAGGCTTTGATGACGGGGAGCATACCTGGTTTCATTGATGTTATTGTGAACCTCAATTCTCCAGCTCTGTTGGATGACAATCTCATATGGCAGGCAAAAACAGCTGGAAAAAGAATAATCTTTTATGGTGATGATACTTGGGTTAAATTGTTTCCAAAGCACTTTGTGGAATATGATGGAACAACGTCCTTTTTTGTGTCAGACTTTACAGAGGTGAGAGGCTTTGTATAATCCCAAGTTAAATAATGTTAGTATAAACACATAGTGGCAACTTCTAAGAATGAATGAATGAAATTATCCTGGTTCTGAAATCCAAACATGTCAATTAAATAGAAATTGGATTTACATGTGTTTTCAGTATTGACCATGTGGAGCTAAGCATTTCAGTCCCTCATGCATATACTGTGGAAGTGTTTGGATGATACAGTAACAAATAGTGTGTTACTGTATAACTTTCCTGAGCATATGATATTCTCACAAAACTTGTGGCAGGAAGTTAGACCACTTGCTTTGTTTAAAAATGTCACTATCCATGTTTCCAGTTTGCTATCATGTTAGTATGTGCCATGTTTAAAAGGTCCATTAATGCATTATCTTGGTCTCTTAGGGGCATACTTTCTATATAATTTTATTGCTTTTGTAGTTGCAGTGTGAGTAGTGTTTCAGTATGTTATCAAAGAGGGAGAATAGGAAGTAAATGAAACAAATTGTGAAATTTCTTATTCTGGCCACACTAAAAGAGCAAATCATTTGGCAATTTCATATTTTGAACCTTTGTGATTTACAAAACCTTAGGCCATTGATCTGCTGCTACTGACCTAAATATTTTATTATGTTTAAGGAAGTTAGATAGGTCTAACATGTGAGTTGGAAGACACTTTTATTTGATTAATAAGACTTGCAGAAGCTTCGACATGGAGTGGAAAGATGCAAACATGTTGCTGGGTCTGCGAATGTAAGGCTCTCAAGCTCTTTATGCAGTCTTTGTGCTTTCTGAATATATTCCATTAAACAGAAAACTTTTTATAGATTTTTGGATAGTTATATCCAGAGTCATCAAAGTGATGTTGCATGTGAAATATTGTAAGGATTTTTAATATCCAGGGTTGTCAACCTAAGCAGAAGAATGTGTGAGTTAGGCCCCAAGTAATACTTTTCAAATAAATTTTCCTTCTTGTTGTGTCATGAGTTTTTTTACTCACAGCAAGTACAATCTTTTTTTTGTGTTTGCACAGTAGCAAAAATTGAGTTGAAAGAGCAGGAGGGGACTTTTTCTCCTGTGCTTCCAAGCACCAAAGAGAGGCTTTTCCCTGAACCTACTTCTTGTGAAGTGATAAATCAGGAATGTGGAGGATGAACGTGTCTGAGAAGTTCTTGAAAGGTTTTGAAAGTATCTGTGGAAGCATGGCAACCCATTTTCTCTGTTTGTGTGTAATCTGATGCCTCATACCCAGAAAAGAGTGAAAGGGAGTGAAGAATCTGTTTTGTAAGACAGTTTTGTTTTTGTTTTTTTTTTTCCTTGTTAACATTGTGAGTGACTCTAGTTCTTAAGGGCTTCTACAGAATTTTCAGGGATAGTGTGATCTAATTTTTCTACGCTTTTTACAAGAGAGAAATGTCTACCTTTTAATTGTTTTCCTTTTATTTCTGAGGTTGATGATAATGTTACCAGGCATTTGGATAGAGTGTTAAAGAGAGAAGACTGGGATCTCCTAATATTACATTACCTGGGGTTGGACCATATTGGACATATGACTGGGCCAAACAGCCCATTAGTGGGACCAAAACTTCATGAAATGGATAACATCCTGAAGAAGATTCATATTTCTCTTCTTTCAAAGGTAGTAAAGGTCTTTTTTGGATCAATGTCTGTTAGCTGTGGATTAACTTTAAAATGCTTGTTTGTGGGTGGTAGATTTTTTATTCATTGGCCAAAGCAGGTATTTTCTGTTCTTTTCATTCCCTGGCCATGCCCCAGTTAACATTATAGCATAGCATTTTTAAGGATTTACTGGCTGACCTTAGTAACATCTCTTAACAATCTCTACTGAGCAGCTGTGAGAAATAGCTCTCCCTTGGTGTGTGGGAAGAGGACAGGAATGTGTGCCAGAATTCTCTTTGTGAATTAAAATGGTGGTTGATGTGCTTTCTGGTAATGAAATTCAGCAGAAGGAATAATGGGCAGGTATAGCTAATGGCTCTGATTTCTACTGTTGTGAAGGCATACCTTCTTAGATCTTGAAAAGATTCAAATGGAAATGGTGCTTGTAAACAACATTTTTCTTATGCTAAATACAGCACATAAATTACCAGACCTGAATCTGTTTTTAGACTTGGAGGTATAGGATGTCACTTGTCTAAATAATCTGGATGTTGAAATACCAAGTCCTAATTCCAAATTGCCTGAAGCCTTTTTCTTGTTTGTTTTTGGCAACTACAATTCAGAATAGCTGCTCATAAAATTTCAATAGTACTTCTAGACAAATGGATACTATTGTATGAAAAGAGAGGTTAAATCCTGCTTGTGGAAGTTACAATCTCATGAATGTTCCAGTGATTTTGCTGCACTTTGTTAGTATGTTTTGCTTTTGCCAGCTATATGCAAGTCTTTGTCTCAGTTTTAGAATGCAGAAATAATAAAAGCACTTTATTTTTGGATGCAACAGGTGCTGCTAATAACTAGAGATGACAAAAAGCTGCTTTGTTATAGGATGACAATATGCATTTTCTTTAGCTTGAAATTGTTGGACAGGCCTCACTGGCGCTTCTGTTTTTCTTCAGAAAAGTAAACATCATTTGACATCAGTCATGTCAGATTTTTACGCCCAAAGCACTTGAGAGAATAGAGGCTATTAGAAATAAGATTATACTTTTATATTAAATTTCTGTTATATTAATATTTACAGAATTAATAATTTAGCGTTTATATTGTATTAAAAACTCAATGAAGATGAAAAGTGTGTGGGGGGGGAATACTTCTCTGTTAATGCTGCTGATCTTGGACTCCTGATTTTCTTCCCAAAGGTTGATGACCTTTATTTAATCCTTCAGTCAGTTTCTTGTGACTCTGTAAATGGAGGGGGGGGTTTAGAGCTTTTTTGTGTTTTTTGTTACATAGCGAGAAGTATGTTAGGTACGTATGTGTGCCTTAGTTAAAAATTAGTATTACTGCATAACACCTTGTTGCAGACATCTCTTGTACTCTGTCCTAGGTCTTGTTAGCCAATTGAAAAAAATGGGATTTATTTTGAGAAATCTTCACGTGTGAAAATGATATAGTGAAGCATTATATAGATGCATCTTGTTTGTACAGTAACTTAAATTTATTTCTGTGACTTGCAGGAAGAAGGTTCTCTGCCTAATTTGCTAGTTGTTTGTGGGGATCATGGGATGTCTGAAACAGGTAGTCATGGTGGTTCTTCAGAAGGAGAAGTGCATACACCACTGCTGTTTATCAGCTCCGCTTTTGAAAAGAGAAGGGGTAAGGATCAGAGAAGCTTGACCTTTTTTCGAACATGTTACCGTCTCTAATTCATATTAGCTCCAGAATTCTTTGGTTTGGTTTGTTCTACAGATACCTGGCAAGGCCCATTCTGTGTGACCTAAAACTCTGGTTTTATCCAGAGTTTGGATCTATGTCATGGTGAAACCATGACTTAGCTTTGTAGCCACTGAGAGAATTGGGTATATATCAGATTGTAAACATTTGTAGTACTGCCCTACTTGAGTGTTGAGAGCTAATGCCACTTCGTCATGATTTAGGTCCAGCCAGCACCTGAACACTACACAGCTGCTTGCTCATTCCCCCTCTGCCCTGATGGGAGGAGGAGGAAGATTGGAAGACAAAAGGTAAAACCTCATGGGCGGAGACAAGGACAGGGAGGGATCAGTCACCAGGTACAGTCATGGGAAAAACAGACTCGACTTGGGGGAAAAAGATCAATCTAATTTGTTACCAATCAACTCAGAGTAGGATAATAAGAAACAAAACCAAATCATAAAAGACCTTCCACCCACCCCTCCCTTCTTCCTGGGCTCAATTTCACTCTCGATTTCTCTACCTCTTCCCTGCCAGTGGTGCAGGGGGATGGGGAATGGGGGTTGTGTTCAGGTCATCAGAAGTTGTCTCTGCTGCTCCTTCCTCCTCTGGGGGAGGACTCCTCACACTCTTCCACTGCTCCAGTATGGGGTCTCTCCCATTAGTGACAGTTGTCCATTAACTTCTCTGACATGAGTTCTTCCCACAGGCTGCAGTTCTTCATGAACTGCTCCAGCCTGGGTACCTTCTGTGAGGTGCAGTCCTTAAGGCACAGGCTGTTCTTTCAGGGCTTCCCATGCAGTCACGGCCTCGTTCAGGTGCAGCCACCTGCTCTGGTGTGGGGTCCTGCACAGGCTGCAGGTGGAGATCTGCTCCGCTGTTACCCCCCATGGGCTGCAGGGGGACAACCTACCATCTCAGCATGGGCTGCAGGGGAATCTCTGCTCTGGCACACCTCCTCCCCCTCCTTTCTTTCCTAACCTTGGTCTCTGTGTAGGTGTTTCTCTCACATCCCACTCCTCTCTCTGCTGCTGGTTCATTTCATTTTTTTTTCCCACCCTCTTAAGTATGCTGTTCGCAGAGGCACTGATTGACTTGCCCTTGGCCAGAGGCTGGTCCAGCTTGGAGCTGGGGAAGCTTCTAGCAGCTTCTCACAGGAGCCACCCCTGTAATCACTCTTCCCACTACCAAAACCCCACCATATAATCCCAATCTGTTGTCAGGATCCTGGGGTACTATAAAATGTATACGATTAGAAGTAAAATACTATTTGAAGTGAGTTTTAAGTTTTGTCTTTCTTGGCCAGAATATTTCCCTGGCCTCCATTCTTCCCTCTCAGACAGTGAGGTTAGAGGAATAAATGGCAATTTCTCATGCTGAGAGTAACAGCAAAGAGAAAGAATTGCTCTTGTGAAAGGGTGAGAGATGAGAGCAGTGAAAACATCACTATTGATTGCTACGCATTAAGGAAAGAATTTGGAGCATGAGTGTATTCACTGTATTGGCCAGGCAGTTAATTTTAAGTCATTGTTATGAGTTTATTTGTTCTCAAAACTCTTTTTCTGCTTCTGTAATGTAGCTTAAGGTAAGAGGCAAAAAGGGAATGGTGTGCTAGAGAATCTTCAGTCTGATTTGTAGAGTCTTGTAACTCCTTGACTGAGTGAATCAGTGGAATGAAGTAACACCAGGAGTGTGTATTTTGTTCAAAATAATACTTCCTTCTGCCTTTCATTCTGCTTTTTGCTCATTTCCATCAGATTTCCTTGCTTTTAAAGCCTGTTTGCAGAACCTTGCCTTGTTCATCTTGCTGGAGGTTTCTGCAGCACAATGGAAGTATGTTTATCTGTCTGTCATTTATAAAGCTGTTGTCCAACTGCAATAGAAAGCATTACTTGAGGAGTCACTGAACTCTTTTCAGGTATAAAAGCAAAACAAAGTCAAGAGCTGGACAAAGCTCTCGAGCACGTTTTTGCTTTATAAATTTCACTGGTATGTGTTGACAACCAGGCCACATGAGCATAGATTCCGTAAATGCAATCTCTTGTTCATTGGGATTAGTTTCTGTTAGGTTTAAACTGAATGTGCAGTTTTTACAGTACAGTGAAATATATCTGTTCACTTGTCTTTTGGGCCCAGGTCTGTGATTTCTAATGATGCCCATGTAAAGATACAGCAGCTTGCTTCTCATCACTACAGTAATTGGAATTCTAGTGACTGCTCTTTATAATCCTACTGTAAACAAAATGTACTGTGGTTAATTTGGTAGACCTCAAAATAGTAACCCTGTGGGCTTTTGCATTTAGTATGCTGTCAGAATATTACTTGTGTAGCTTTCTACAGAGATGCGTCACCCATGGTTTGCTAAGTGCATTTGCTAGTTTGGCTTTTTTTTAAAGAGTTAAGAACTTGGCTTTAAAGATTAAATCTGAAAACTGCTGACAGGCAGGCACTTGTGCAAAGAGGCTTTAGGGATTATAGATGGTATTCTGTACAAGTATGGGATTAGTCAGAGCTAGATGAGAAATGAGAGAAGTCCTAATGCTCTTATAGGGAGCCTTGAGAGTAATAAACACTATATAGAATTCTTTCTGTACGGTACTTGAGCCAAAATATTCAATGCCGGGAGTTACAGAGAGAACAAAGTAAAAACATGATAGAAAACCACCTGCATGTAGCTAGTAAAGCACACACAAAAACAATTGGCAAGACAATCTTAAACAAAAGGTTACTTACATTAGTGAAATCATTCACAGGTGTAGATGTCTGTGGGACTAAAGGGTAATCCTGTTAACTGCAGTAAGGTGATGGGATCCTGCACAGGACCCTTTAAAACTTACTGGGTTTGCCTGCATGGAGCCATGGATTTGGACCTCAGCATTCTTTACCGGACCTCTAATTGTGTTTGCCTAGCAATCTGATATTAATTAAATCTTGAGCTGTTCTGATTATATCGAGAAGTTTCTGTAAAGCTGTAGCATTATTTTAGATTCTCATTCTTCGTTCATGCATTGAATCAGTCTACTGTAGTGCTTGCTGTTCTTTCTAATGTAAAAGTTATCAAAGTCTCTTAGGATGTAGACTGCAACTTGATAATAAGGTGATCTCCTGGACCGTCTCTTTTCTTACATGTATAACATTCATGTTGTGTTTGCAGTAGTTGCTAGCATTGAAGAGTGACTGCTGAGAGCTGATAACTGCTGAGAATTGAATAAATATTGTTTTACAACAGCAGAGGACAGAAGCTGAAAATGATCCCTCAGCTCTCTGTAGATCACTTAAAATAGTATATCTAAATTTTGAAACTAATAAAATGCCGGCTGTCTCTGGAGAAATAAAATGGGCCTGTTATATCTTATTTTTTTTTTTCCCTCTTTTTGTTGATTCTAGGTCCTCTAACCCAACCTGAATTAGTGCAACAAACTGATTTAGCTAGCACACTGGCAGTGGGCCTTGGTCTACCAATTTCAAGAAACAGTGTTGGGAACCTTATATTGCCAGTTGTGGGAGGCAAGTCAATGAGAGAACAGCTACGTTTTGTGCATTTGAATGGATTCCAGCTTAGCAGACTGCTGCAAGAGAACACACCTGCATATGAGAAAGGTAAATCATCTGAAAGAAAAAAAGTTACATATACAAAAGGAGATTGTTTATAACACAGTTTGGACTTTTAGGTTCAAGAGTATAGCATGGCACTGCAAATTCAGTGGAGAGCAGTGCTCAGAGAAACAATACTGAATTCAGTCTTGAATACTGTAACCTACTCAAGCACACCACCTCTGAGTAAGGTTTTTTTAATGACCAGTACACTCCTAGTAGGCAAGAGAGCAGAAATAATGATGAAGGAGTAAGATTAAAGTAAAACTGCCAGTGTAGTTAAATCTCAGTGGTTTCGTATCTGCTGTTTGTGACGTATCCTACATAGGGCACTGATTCTGAGCATTAGCCCAATGGAGTGCATTTTGTAGTTTAAATAAAAAGGTGCTTGGAAAGAATTTAGAGTAAGTTATCTTTTTATTTCATTCTTATGTGTGAATTTACTTGGCATGGGAATCTAGAGAACTGCGAAGTTGCTTATTAAAAATATATATAGGTGTGAGCATATATGCGTGTGTTTGTGTATTTGGAGGAAAGAACTGAAAACAAGTGGAAAAAATAACCAAAAACTACCAAAATGTAATATTTAGTTAGGAAGCGTGATACAAACTGCAACAGAAGCAAGCAAGTTAATATTATAATTGTGTGGAAAAAAAAACCTGACTCAGAGGATGAAGGAGAATATTTTACCATAGACATTAGAAAATGTTGTTTCCTTAGAATGACTGTGAAGCTTGAAGTCCTTGTCACTTGATTTATAATCTGCTGAATCATTAAAATAACTGGATGAGAATGCAGAGTTATGTTACAGGTATTAATAATTACAGTGGATAACAACATAAAGTTTAGCAAGATGATAATTGTAGGTCAAGAATTAATTCTCTTTCAACATCACAGCTTCTAGTAATAATTAAAACCTGTCCAAGAGTCTAACAAAACAGATACTACTTATGGTAGCAACATGTCAATAGCAGGACTCAGGTTCCATCTATTCTGAGATTTTTTTCTGCACAGATTTTCTCACTTAGCCCATTTGTGTAAAGTGAGGAAACTTGTCCTGTTGCTGGAGTTCAGGGTATGACTGTGTTACTGAAAATACTAATGCAAAGCTCCATCTGACGGTATTTCTGCGAGCACTGGTGAAACAGACTGAAGTTTGTACCAGCTTCTAGTTTATATCTTCAGTTTAATTTTATTTTTGTCTGGGAACAGCTCAATTTCAACTTGTAGTTTTTGTCTGAGAAATGAAGTCAAAATTGCTAAGGATGGAAATGTGAGAAATTTTTATGATGCTTCCTTGTGACTGCGAACTGCTATTAAAGGTGCTACGCTACTGCAAAGGGGTTGGGGGGCAAAGCATCCATGATGATCATCTCTCTTTTCAGTAATGGAGAGTCTCAGTAACATGGAACTAAATCAAAGTCATGGTGTCTTTTTTTACAGAGTCTTAAGGTGAATTCTCCCTGTTGCTGTAAACTTTTAGAGGATCTTGTTTTTCCTGGGTGTGCAAGGCTTAATGGTTTGATTAGGATGATTAAGATTGGCAGGAACAAGAGATGTGCTGTTTGTTTAGTGTTGTTTGATTGATGTGGATACTTCAGGCTCTAGAAATACTAAAGAAAATGTCACTAACTCAGTGAGTAGTGCTGCATGTAGATTAAAAGCATGCATGGATGGCCCTTTATTTTGGGTGGCTTTTAAGTGAAGGTAAGTACCATCCCACCTATCTCACTACAGGCATATACACATGCATGCGTATCTGTTGTGATTCCTATTGGAAAGAGATTATCTTGCAAAGAAGTCATTATATTCAATAATCAGATTAATCTTCGAGAAAGATGCCCATTTTTAAAAAGGGTAGAACTGCATGTCATCTACCTAGATTTCTGTAAGGCTTTTGATATGGCCTCCCCCAACATTCTTGCTAAGAGAATTTGCGTTAGAGAGATGCGGGTTTGACAAATGGACTCTTAGATAAATAAGAAATTAGTTGGATGGCCGTGTCTGAAGAGTTATAGTCAATGGCACAATGTCCAAGTGGAAGCAGGAAT
>NW_010138495.1:14412-24903 GCF_000699245.1 Pterocles gutturalis
GTAGACTGCATGATCTTTAAAGGTACTTTCCCTTCCAACCCAAACCATTCTATGATTCCATGATTGTAAGTTCGGAAGGTCAGGAGGGAGAGTTGTCCTTTACGTGAGAGAGCAGTGGCAGTGCGTGGAGCTCTGCCTGGAGGTGGATGGTGAAACAGTTGAGAACTTCTGGGTCAGGATTAGTGGACAAACTAACATGGACAATATTGTTATGGGTGCCTGCTACAGACAGTGTGGGAAGAATCAGTAGGTCTTCAGACAACTTGAGGAAGCGCCGTGTTCACCATCCGTGGTACTCATATGGTGCTTCAGCCCGTTCTGTTGCAGTTCAGGCTAGATAACTGGACGGTGAGGTGGTCTGAAAAGTGGCTCTGCTGCTGGGCTCGCATGGTTGTGATCAGCAGCACACAGTCCACCTGGAAGCCAATCACTAGTGATCAACTTTGGGGCTTGACGCAGGCCAGTACTATTTAACATCTTCATTAATGACCTGGATGATGGGACAGAGTGCTTCCTTGACAAGTCTGCACACAATACAAAACTGCAAGGAGTGGTTGATACAGTAGGTGAGTCTGCTGCCACTCAAAGCCACTTCAACAGGCTAGAGAAATGGGCTGACAGGAACTTTTCGTCAAAACAAAATGATGAATCCTACACCTAGGAAGAAATAATCCCATGCACCAGTCCAGATGGAGTACTGACTGTCTGGAAAGCAGCTTGGTGGAGAAGGACAAGGTGTCCCTGGGGACACCAAGTTGTACATCAGCCAGCAATACACCCTCGTGGAAGGAAGACCAACAGCATCCAAAGCTGCATTAGGAGGACAGTCATCAGCAGGTCAATCCTTCCTCTTTTCTCAGCTGTGGTGAGACCATGTCTGGAGTCCTGGGTCCAATTCTGGGCTCCCCAGCAGAAATAAGACATGGATATAATATAATGAGTTCCGCGAATGGCCATGAAGGTGATGAAGGAATTGGATCATCTATCATACAAGGAGAGATTGAGGGTGCTAGGACTGTTCAGCTTAGATAGAAGACAACTCAGCAGGGATCTTTATCAATGTATGCAATACATGGTGGGAGGGAATAAAGAGGGTTGAACCAGGGTCTGCTTGGTGGTAGTCAGTGAATAGACAAGAAACAGTAGGCATAAATTGATATACAGGAAATTTTGTTTAAATGAAAAAAACCATTTTTTTATGTAAGGGTTTTTGAACACTGGAATGAGTTGCTCCAAGAGGCTGTGGAGTCTCTGTACCTGGAGACATTCAAGACCTGACTGGACACAGTTCTTAGTAATCTGCTCTAGCTCACCCTGATCTGAGCCTTTGGTTTTTAGTTGTGGACGATGTGGCACTCATCAGAGTTGTGTTGACAAGTCTTGGGCCATACAATTTGAATTCCACAGACAAGGTGTGCTGCCAGGTTTTTTGAGGGAAAGAAACCCCAGAAGACAACCTGTTTAGACAGCTCACTCACATTTGCTGCTGCAGGTTCAAGCTTTCCAATGCAGATTCTTGGCTTGTAACAACTGGTGGATCATAACATTTCAGTTGAATGCTAAGGGAAAAGCATTTGGACCTTCAGTTTAAAGTGAAAGATACTTGCAGGGGTAGCCTAAGCCTTGCTGCTTTTTAAAAAATTATTGTTTTCAACTCTTCAGCTCAAAAAGAGGAGGTTCTGATGAAGGGGAAAACGGGGAATTTCTGTGGGGAGTATTGTAATCTGGAACCCAGAGATAGGGCACCAGCTATTAGTACCTTGAGTACGACAACTGAGTCACGGTAAGAAAAGATTCACCTGTTGTAAGCTATAGCATAATGTATACATTCATTTTTGGTGCAATCTTTTTGTCCTTTTTAATGCAAGAAGATCAAGTCAGATGTCAGTTGAGATGAATCACTGTCAGATGGGAAGGCAGAATGACCTTTCCGTGCTGTTTCATGAAGAAGCCTTGGAGTTGCCTGGATTCATCCACTCCAGTATTAAGAACAAAATGGAACACTACACAAAAATATCCTTGTGTTCAAGTGTGTTTTAAGTGCATGGGTTAATAAAGAGCAGAATAGAGGCAGCTCAGTAACTTTATTCTTTTTTTTTTTTTTTTTTCCTCCAAAGTTTGTTCCTACTAACGTGCATTTTCAAACCAAGAGGTGGTACAGTGTTTCATGGGACTTGGGTTTTGGTAAATAAAATTTAAAATGAGAAACTTGAAGCTCAAGTAAGGGCTTGATTATTTTGAAAAAGACTTTTTGAAGCATACTAATAAGTGCTAATGTTAGGTGTTAGGTTTTCTGTTGCTAGAGGTAGACACATGCACCTAAAAAAAAGAGTCTGCAAAAGGAAAGTAAAAGCAGCTGGCAAAAATGAAGAAGCTGAAATGAGAAGCGTGGAGAAACACATTTTGTGTTTCTGAGGGAGTTCATACCTCAGTGTAAGGTAGTCAGCTGTAGGTACCTAGTAATGCTTCTCTTATGTTCTGAACTTCTGAAGATTCATCTGAATGGAGAACTAGGATTGTTTCTTTGAGAGGCACTTCACGCTGGAATGAAGAGTCATGCTTAAGAGCAGGTTGGATGTTGTTATTAAAATTAGTGTCCACTAGTTTTAATTAATTTGGTTAATGTCACAATTTGGAACTAATCCTGAACTTTTATTAGATCCATGTGTTGAATCAAATAATTTGATTGTTACTGGGAGATTTATATTCTGGAACCAGAGAAGTCACTTTTATCCATTCTTTTCGTAACGTTTATATTTTTTTTTTTTAAATGATTGCTGCCTGTGACTGGAACTAAGTGAAATTGTTGTCAAGCAGATGCTTGAGAAGCATAGCCACTTACATAGCCATTTGCTTGTGGTAAAATTGGAGGGAGGCTAAGGCAGAAAATGCTCATGTAATACTATGCAAGTAAACCATTGCCAGTTCTTTGGGAGACTGGTAACTGCGTAAGCTCGCTTTGGGTTTTGCCGTGTGAGTATCCCATGCAGTTACTTGCAAGTGTTACCCACCGGTTACCAAAATGCTTCTCTAACAGCCCAGAGATTAAGACCCTTCTAATTTTGTACTTACTCCATACAAACGTGCCATTTAATAGGTATTATTGGAATTCTCAAAGGAAATTTGTTAACTGTGGTCCTTTATTCCTTTCTGCAGGATCTTTAAATCATTTGCTTAGTAGATACCAAAGCTATAAATGTGGGTTTCACTGTAACAGTCATGTTGCATAACCTGGACAGAATGGGTTTGGTGGGCAGTAGCATGGAAAGAGGTAGATGTGAGTGAAATAAAAATACTAAAAGGAATAAGAGGGAGACTGGGCAAAAAGCGTGAAAAGGGAGCAGAGCTGCTACCAGGAGCAGATGTGCAGAGAATTTATTTGGATTTCAAAATATAACTTTAACTTGTTTCAATGTTGTGTTTAATGAAATAGTGTCATGTCAAATCTCAGTTTGATTGAAGCTCATTTTAGATGATCCTTTCTGGATTTCCTCAAAGGTATGAATGTTTGTCTCGTATTTCAAATATACTGGAAGAGGAACTTTCTAGGAAACTCACTGTTTAAAGAAGTACGGTAGGGAAATTAAAGTCTCCATGCACAGTGGCAGCTATCTCCATCAAACAAGTGTTTGCTGTTGTCTGAATTGTACTTTCTAGCAGATAACTTCAAGCCTCCTTCATACTAGCATGCTTTGGAGTCTGTTAGAAGTTCAAGGCCAGGTTGGATGAGGCTTTGAGCAACCTGGTCTAGTGGGAGGTGTCTCTGCCCATAGCAGGGGGGGTTGGAACTAGGTGATCTCTAAGGTCCCTTCCAACCAAAACCATTCTGTGGTTTTATGATTCTAAGTCTTGGGAGACCAGACTGGACATTCTGGGTTAAACATTGCTTTCTAAAATTCTCACTTTGAATTCAGCCTGTAGTAGATCACAAAGTGTTTTGTAGTGATGAGAGACTTATGAATGGTAAGCACAATTCCTTCGTAACTGTACAAGAATTGTGAATAGAAATGCTTCATCTTCTTTCACTTGAAATGAAATTCAAAATGTTTCTGAATTTAATAATTTGCTTTTGCTGAAAAGGCTTAACAAAGAATATGCTGGTTGTTTTCCTAGTCTGATACACTGTTGATGTACCAGGAGTAAAAATGAGCCATAACTTTAGTCTTTGTGACACCAAACTTACTTCAGTCATTGCTTTAATAGTTGAAATGTTTGCCCTATTTTTAGCAAATAAGATGAGGACTGCAAGGTGGGAAGATAATGATAGGCGTGTTATGTAAAAATTTCAAATTGGGCTTTTCGCCCTTAAGTTGTCATTAACTTTTCAAGTAGGATTGCAGGGAAATAGCAAGGATTATTAATGTGAAGTGAAACTGAACATTTATTTATTGTAAAAAATATATATCTATATGTGAAAGTTCACACATAGCATAATGTCCAGTGAGATACAAGCTTATGAAATTTATGCTTGCTTTCCTTCAGCTACTGCTGCTGTACTTGCAAAGGACTTCTAAAATGTAGGATTTGGCTGTTTGCTTTTTTGCTGTGTCTCTTGTTGTCATCACTCAAACCTTTAAACTTATGCAGACATGTTTCTATAGCATGAGAGAGAGAGAGGAAAAACAACTTATGTCTCTCTACCTATACTAAAAAGCATACTCACATTGAAACCTGAACCCACAGAATTCAGTAATTCCTTATTTATGAAATTTAAGGAGTTGATTTAAAATTACTTCTTTCAGGGATGTATTCTAGTGCTAGTCTTGTCTTCATCCCCAGTTCTGAAAGCAGACTACGGTCTTCATATGTGCTGTCGGTGTTCACCTGCAGTCCCAGTTATACATATATTTATCAGAAGACTTAATCAAAACTACATTTCTACAAGAAAGTATTGCCTGGGTATAGAGAACAGATCTGTGTCCTATAGGTTGGTTTTTTTTCAGAATTTTTATTGATTTGTTTGGTTTTGTTTTGGATTTTGTTTATTTTTCTTCAGGTCAGAACTTTTTTAGATGTAGATAGGCCATCATGAAATCACCTTCTGCTGTGAGAGTCTTGCTTCCATAGGTTAGTGGCAGCATCAGGTTTTTTCTTTTTTCGTCAAGTTAGACTGTGGGCCATCCTTACACTCTTAACAGAATTACTAAGTTTCACTGATGAGGATTGCTTTGTACTAGCTTCATAGTCTGAATGCCTGAAGCCAATATGTACACTTGAGCTGTTAACTTTTCTGTTACTGCTTCAAAATCGTGCATCCTGTGTGCTTGATTTCGTGTTACCAACTGACTCTAATTAGCTTTGCAGCAAAATCAGGCTCCCTAATATTTTGTATGTGTCCTTTGATGTGTCCTCCAGAGATCAGCTATTTGATCATTTCCCACTTGGCTTGTACAATAGGGCCTGAATAATGAGTGGCTCCAGTGGAAAACATAATTTTTTTCAGGATTTAAAGCATTTGACTAAGTTTGTCCTGGAAACCTTTTATAAGAGTAAGTGGATGTTTTAGTACATTTGTCACTTTCAGAGGTCTTGACGTTTTATCAGGTTAGGGATTAATTGCTTTTATTCTGAGTAACAGGCTCATTATGGTCTTGCTGCAGGAAGATAATGTAACTTTCTAGAAGTGAATAAAGTTTCAACCCCCATAGCATTTTTTTTCCTTATACTATACAAACAAATATAAAAATATGATCACATTTCTGATTAATGCTCTTTTGTTCATAAATCCTCTTACCTCTTTTCTTTTTTCTTTTTCTCCCCTCCTCCTTAGATCCTGGATATGAACATTTTAAGATAGCAGAAAAGTCCCATGGTAACTGGATCAAACTGTATTTAGAGGGAAATAATTCAGAAATAATCTTAAGTCTTGGCAAAAAAGTCTTGAAACAATATTTGGAGGCTCTGAAGACTCTGAGTTCTTCACTAAGCAAACAAGTGGCACAATATGACATGTATTCGATGATGGTGGGGACTGTGATCATTATGGAGGTACAAAAATACATTGTTCTGTGAAAAAGCTAAGTGCACAAACATAAAAGTTTTTGGTTCTTGACTACCTAGTGTGTACTGTTACTGGTCTTTGGAATTACTGAGTATGAACTCTTAATGTTGTCTGACTTTCTGCTTGGATGAGGTTAATATTCTTTTTACAATATAACTTTAAAATTCTTCAAGAGAGCTTTTGATACAAGCTTATGTTTTGGTGCAACTAGTTGCAGTGAGTATGCAGATGTGCTACAACTTAAATACTTGCATATTACTTAGCCTTCTACTTTTTGAGTAGCTTTATTGCATTAAAAAGAAAAAAGTCTGTCAAGAAAGTTCTTATCTGTTTGTCTTTATCCAACAGTGAGCATAACTGCTCAGAACAGACAATATCTTGTGTGGGTGATTGTCACAATTCCAAGAATTGTTCTTTGTTCTGATAGGTGTAAAGCCCTGAAATAAATACTTGCTGTAAGGTGCTGGTTTGCTATTTCGTGTCTCATGCAGGAATAAAAATAAGATATCCCATGTCTGGAATTTTAAGTGGTTCTCTGCAATTGATATTTTGGGCAAACCTCAAATGCTGCAAATATCCTCTGTGGCTATACTTTGAGAACCTTGCTGAAGGGATACCATGCCTGGACACCTTTCATGCTTGCACTGACCTTTTAGATGACGCAAGTGTCAACTTTTGTAAGACTAAGTGTTGTTTCCTAGGATGGGAATACCTACTGGAAGCTTAATTTAGTCCTTGCATGTGTGTGGTGCTGTACAAGACTGTGTGACTTCTGTAACACCAGTTCTGTTCAGTGCCTGGAATGGATAACACTACCTGAGCAGCTGTTGAGTATTTGAATCTCCTTTGCCCTGGCAGGGCTCTGTGCTGTGTCTTGTATGCCCTGTTCTCTGTGTACAGAGCACATCTGAAATGGCTTTCTGGTAAAGTGCTCAATGGGGTTTATCACTCTGCTGACCACAGGAGTTAGTTCCACAGTGCCCTTGGGAGATGAGTTGGTAAATTCTGTTCCCAGTCTACAGATGGAAAATCTGGAGGTCGACAAAGCTCAGCACAAAGCTGAAGTGCTTTTACTTCTTTTTTGTTCTGTTGTTTTGGGAATCTGTGCATTCAAGCCCTTGACAGTTGCTTTGAACTTGAAGCACTGGATTTTATTTTTTTTTTTTCTGGAATGCAGTTGTACGTGCTTACCGTTTCTACAAAACAGATCTCAGATATTTTACTCAATAGGCCTCCATCAAAAGAAACATCGAGCTACTAACCATGAAAATTTTGGTTGATAAGAGCTTGCTCAGCATCACTGTAAGACGTGGTGCAAAACTGCTGGAGTTTTTTTCTCAAGTGCAGTACTCAAGAAACTGCTTTGCTTTCTAAAATCTTTTTGTCTTGATATGTATTTTCTACTGTCACTGAAAAAATAAGGGTAAGGAATCTCACAGGTGACTACACCATGCTATAAATGCCATTTATCCTGTATTTCGGATGAGAATACCTCTGGGACATGAATTGATAACAGTGCATTTGCTCAAAAGAGCTACATTTGGCTCTGTAGATAACTACAGTTTGAGCATTTTGCTATCATGCTAACATGTCTTTGTTTTAATTGCAAACGCTGTATTAAAAGCCAGTTTGATACTGTGAAACCTTGTATTTTCATAACCAAGTGAGCTGTGTGAAGTAGAATATGAAGAAGATGGAAGAGTACTGCAATGTATTGGAATTTTTTTGGTCTACTTTACTATACCTCACTGTATTGTGGGAGAAATTTTAAGTAGAGGTCTTCACAAGTGACAGTAAAAGATTAGTTTGTCAGTGGTCCGATAAAGTTGTTTTTGTCTTGGTTTGTTTTAATCTTGCCCTAGCACAAGCTAATTGAGCTCAGTCTAGTCCTAGCTCCAGCCACATCCCTTGCAAAACATTTTAGCATGAGGATGAATTTTCCCTTTACTTGTAAAGCTTTGTACATGGGTAGCAGAAATTATTAATGTCATTATTCATCTACACTGCTACAGATACTTGAGAGAAAACTTTGAATTCTGCCTGATCTGTGTGCAGGTTAGAGCAAAACAAAATTAAAAAAAAAAAACAATAAATCAAGTTGAGATGAGGAGAGGTAAAAAAAAACAAGCCAGGAGAATTCATAAGCTTGAAATGCAGCATACACTTGTGTGATAGGATAAGAGCTTTCCCAGGTCTGGGAAGCTATTTAATTCAGCAAAAAGTGTATGCATATTTCACACATTGTGAGATAAATGGCCTTTGGTGGAGTGCATATGTAACTTCGGGCATTTACAGTTGACAAATTATTGGTCAAATTTGTTCTCCTAGGAACTACTTTGATATTAGGAGTTAAAACTCTTACTTTGCAGGGAGTAAAGATCATGCCTATGATCAGTTACCGCATGTGTGGAGGCACATGGTAATTTATTAAACTCTGCTAACTTTTGTGTCCAATCCCTTAATAAATGAAAATACAATTTTTGATTCTCCCCTTTGTATGGTCATATCTTACTGGGGTCAATAAATCCAGCCTAGTTCTTAGCTTTTTTTTTTTTTTTTTTTAAATGAAGTATGTATATTAGCAGAGTGACAGGGTTGATAACATCTGTGATGATTTTTTGTGTGAATGCTCACTGTATGTTTTAGCTAGCCCCACTTTAACTATTAATTCTCCATTTTTTTCTAGGTTCTGCTGCTCCTTTTGCTCAGTGTTCCAAAAGCCCTGAGTAGCCGGGCAGAATTTGAAGTGCCTCTCTCCCCTTCACTGTTCTCTCTGCTGTTTTACTTGATGTGTCTGATGCTCTGTGCAGTTCACGTCATTATATGCACATCAGCTGAAAGTTTGTGCTATTTCTGCAGTATGTCCTGGTTGACAGCAGTTGGAGTGATGATGCTGATTTCCGCACTCATGTGCAGTATTTTGTCTGCCATTGCAAAGATCTTTGAGAATTCCAGACTTCCACCAAAGGTGAGAGAGCATGCCTTAATTACAGTTCAAAATATTTTGCTCTTTATGGCATTCTTTCAGATAAAGTTTTATAAAAGTTTTTTCTGTGTGTACTTAAAGAAATTGTTATTTGTAATGGAATTTGGATAATGTAAAACTATAATTGAAATGTGGTGTGTTCACTGTCACATGATACTGATTGCTGTAATGAAGATCATAGAAGTGCTTATTTTCACATTACTTTAAGAAATATTCTAATTAGTGTAGATTATTTTGCATTTGATTTTGTGAAATCAGAAGCAGTTATGCTGTGTACTAATTTTATGCTGTTACAACACAGTGATATTTCACAATTGCAATTAAAGCAAGGTGTATGATATTTTGCAACAACATGCACTGGTGATGATCTGTCCTTTACCAAAAGCCACAGACATTAATACTCTAAGACTAATAAGAAAATTATTATATTTGCCAGTAATCTTTCTTATATTGGTATTCTTAATGCTTTTTAAAAAATAGTTTTGAAACTGTGATAGAGGGAGCAAAATTAACCAATCTCTTCTACTTTTTTAGTTAAACTTTTAAAGTTTATTAAGGAATTGAGTTTGTTATAATCTTTGGAATGCTCTGAAATGTTCTCAGTTTGAGAGTAGTTACGTTCTGTACAGTACTTGATAAGTTTTACTGTTGTATTGAATAGAATTGAGGTAATCCCAAGAAAACAGAATTTGCAATGTCTTATTCTTCTTTCACTGCGAAACTTCATATGCCATGAACTGTCAGTCACACCATAAAATCAGCTTCTAGCTGTTTTTTCTGATATTCATTAGTCATATGTTTCAAAGGCCTCTGAAATTGAGTAACTTTAGTGCTCATAGCACTCTATTCAATGGTGCAACCAATGTGCAGTACGGCCCTTTGTCAGTCTGGGTTTATTTGAACAATGTTTGGGGTTTTATTACCTTTTTTTTTCAGTGTGTAACAACGGGTGGCAAGTACATTGCTTTAATTATGTGATGACATATTCCTTCAACCTAAAAAACAAACTTTCTGACTTAGAGAAACATTTAGTAACTGCTACATTTTATGTCATTCAGAAAATTTGCTACTCCTGAGTGGAGATTAATATTGAACTCTGTGCACCTATATGCTGTAATTCTTGAGCTTAATAATAAATTGAAATTCTTGTAAGAAAAACTGATGATTTTTATTATTCAAACTATACCAGTTTATAATTTTGTTCCTTTAATTTCTGAATTTGTGTTCTTTCCTGGAAATGCTGCTTTTCTGAGAGGAGCCTTGGACTAAAAGTAATGTACTTCTCTCCCGAAGACAGCTATCCTCCCGTGCCCTTTTCTGTCTTATTCAGTGCAATTAATTAGTTTCAGTGTATTGAAAGTGATTAAAAAGGGAATTGTTGACAGAATGGGATGTTTCATTCTTGTGTTTATATTTATTTGCCACATGAGATTTTGGTGTATCCATTGATTGTTTAGGTAGACTAAAATAGAGCAACAAGTCAGCTAACATTGTCTGCTTAATG
>NW_010138495.1:24915-28029 GCF_000699245.1 Pterocles gutturalis
CTCGAGTATAGCTGCTAACAGAAGTCTTTGTAAGCATAAATTACAGTTTGCTTTTGGTACTGAAAATTTTGTGTCAAAGTAGTGTTAAAATGTTTTGCTACCAGAGGTAGGGATGCTTGTGTGGGGTTTTTTAAAAGGCAGACAAAAGAAGAAAGTAAAATTAATCAATGGAGAAATCTGCTGAATGAGATGTATAGTAGTACAGTATGTCAATACTTTTGGTACTTAGAAGAGTGTTGGTCTTTAAATCAACTCAGTTGAGTTCTGCCTTTTATGAGTTGTTCTGCTTAGGGCCTTTATTAGATTCCTATATTTTATTTTAAATGAGGTAGAAATTTTTCTTAGAAAAACTAGAAGAATATGGTCTGTAAGTAATAATTAATGATCCAGTGTATTTTATAGAAACAATGTTTACTAGCTGTGCAATGATAATCAAAAACAGCTATGGAAGACAAGCACATTTTTCGTCATAATTGTTACCAGTTTTTCTACTTCTAGCAAACAGTAACAACCTAAAAATGGTGACTGTCTAGACCTGCGTAAGAGTTAGACGTTCCCCTTCAACAGAGTTGAGAGCGATGACAATGGATTGTAGCTTTCTCCTCCAGGTTGATAGTTTCAAAGCAATTCAGTTTGTCTGTGACTAGAGATCTTTGTTATATGTCTGGAGATGAGTTAATTCCTTGTGATACCCACTACTGTAGGAGTAGCTTTAAAGTAACTATACCACCCAATAAAAATGGTTTCCTGCTAGATCAAAGACTGGAATCCAGGAAGATGCTGCTATTCCTTGGCCATTACTAAATTTAGAATAGGCTGTTACCAAGTAATCAACACAATGAGTTGAAGTACTTAGTTTTTTATTTCTAGTCAGCAGAGTAGGGTGCTGGGCACGTAATACCAACCAGCACACCTTTTAAGAAACATGTAGATTCTTTTATACAAAAAGGGAACAAAGAAGGAATCACATTAATGTAGCTAATTGGTCACTTGTATGAAAGTTCATTTGCGCATGTCCTAACTTCTTTCTGGTTCATCATACTAAGGTGGCCCCACATTTACATGTAGTGTCTCCTCCTAGGTGTGTGATTTTTAATATTAAAATTACCTAAATAGAGGTTATACCTCTGTCCTATCAGCTACCACTAAGATACTATTTAACTTTATATCCTGTTGCGCTTCCTGCTTAAACAATGGCTATTTTTGGGGTAGGTACTTAGAGCACTGTGTCTCTAAGGACTTTCCACTCCTACATTCTGTTTCTATGGTTTCAGGACAGACCATCATGATTGATCAATTTGTAAAATTTTAGCCCCTTTTGACATCAACCTGAGACATATATGAAAATGTGGGAGGCTGAAGTATGTCTTATGAAGTGTAGACAATAGTAATTTTGGTTGAGGCAGACATGACTTTGTATCCAGACATGTAGAAGTCTGTTTTCATCATCCCATCTTCAGTCCTATTCCATAGGTGACTGTGTTCCTGGATGTATGTCTCTTCACATCAGTGGGATAGACTTTGCTGTCTCTGTTCAAGTTGCAAAGCAAGCTTGAAATATTTTGTAGGTTTAGTGAGTGAGTTTCTCCATTCCAGATATGTATAAAAGCAGTGACGTGGATGTGATTTACATTTTTACCAGTCTCAGGGCTGTTGCAGAATGATATAGTAGGGTTTTTTCAGGTAGCTGCTTATACAAAGACAGAACCTGAAGAATGTGAGAGGAGCAGTGGATAATCTGGTATTCCTTGCAGTGTGGGTGTGAGAGGTTATTTACTGGTAACTGGAACACAAACACTATAATTTATGAACAACCATGTCCCACCTTCCATCCCGTTTTCCAATAGAATGCCTAGACATTGAGGGAGAAATTGTTTGTCTGTATATGCTGTGTGTTGAAGGGCCTTCTATGTGGGTTAGAAGTATTACACTAAAATATCTCTGAATCCAGGTGTCTGCGACCTGTGCATCTCCACAGTGTGAATCTGCTTGTGGGCTCTGCTTCTGAAAGAGATCTGAAGCCCTGCTCTTCTGATGGCAGGAGTAGCATCCTGAATCAGGGTCTTGCCAGTTAAAAAAACTAAAAGCCTTTTCTAAGCTCATGCTAGACAATAAAATGTAGGTATTTTAAAAGTAATTAAGATAAGCTCTCCTGCTGATGGCTTCAGAGCTTCTTTTTCTTCAAATTGTTTCTGTTCACACCTAAAGATTTCTCTGAAGTGCTTCTCATTTGTAATCCTTTTTTTTTTCCTCACTGTGGCTGAATATAGAAACTGCTTACCAAGTTCATGAATTTTTTGAAGACCAGTGCAGGCAGCGTTAGCATCTGCTTCCTGACTGTTATTTATAGGTTCTGATCACTATGTTTCAAGCAGTGCCAGTCCCTTCTTTTAATGACACTTTAGGCTTTAAATAGTTCTGCAGCCCTTTATGAATTCCAGAAAATTGTAAAAAAATGTTAGCTTCTTGTTCACAGCTTCACTCTAATTGCTTGGTATTTAAGTATGGTATTTACTACTAGTAGTTGTATTTTTTCCTATGTCTGATAGAATCAAAACCAATCTTGTTTTGAAAATAGAGCACAAAAGTTAAAGCCTGTCAAATACAGCTTTAGAGAATTTTCTTGTGCAGAATGATAGTGTTTTTTTAATTATGCAAACAAAATGTCTGTCTTTCTGTTTATTTTAAAGTACCCTGATAATTTTTTACTCCTCTGTGTGATATTCTTTAGTGAACTGAATGATAAAACATTTTTATGCAATTGTCCCTAAAAATTTTTTTTTCATTTTTTGACTTGGGGAAAAAAAAGGTGATTGGATAGCGCCTTTACTGAATAGCTTTCAAAAATTATCCCAGACTGCTCTGAAAACGTAGGAAAAGTGTGGTCTATAGTGTTCTGTCATAGTCATCATTGGGAACAAAGATGGGATGCAGGGAGCTCAAATATCAGAAGGGAACAGGATGAGACGTATTTAAATTTTAGGTGATGATGAGCATGACAAATAAAATGTTTCTCATCAGAAAAGTGATTGTAAAATTCCTCAGGCATTGACCCTGGATGGTAAATTGTTGTGAAAGAGATTTACTCTCACAGAATCACAGAATGTTAGAGAT
>NW_010138496.1:0-18171 GCF_000699245.1 Pterocles gutturalis
CGGGGCCCTGCCTGAGCACCACAAGAGGGTGCGAGTGCCCCGCCAGGAACATTCGGTTTTTGTGAATGACATGAACAGAGAAAGGCTTTTCTGTAATATGGATCAGAGCAGAGAGACCGAGTCCAAGGAAATGGAGCAAATTAGAGGGTCAAAGCCTCAGCCCGTTCCCCCGCTGTTGATGAGGCGAGGTTGGTCAGCGCCAGCAGCCAGCTCTTCCCGCATGGGTGAATGAGTCCCCAAGGGAGAGGGTCTATTTCTGGATTTTGTAACCCAGCGGTTGTAAGGAGGCAGTGGGAAAACTCCTGAAGCTTAGCAAGTCACTGGGAATAAGAAAAATGGCTTGAACGGAATCCCTTTCTAGGACTTTCTCCTACTGGAGGAAGTACCTAGCTGGAGTGTAAACATGCCTGGGAAGTAAATTTTGACCTGCAGCAGAAAAAAAGAGCTATCCTGCGGCCAGACAGCCAAAGGTAACACTCTGATGGGAAAAATGTTTCCTACTCAAGAGTTCAATAGTATCTCAGTTATTCCTCAGCTGTTTTTCAGTTTCTTGATTATTCCACAGCAGTAGTTAGAAGTCGCATCCAAGCTGAGAGGCAGTATTTAAACATACTCTGAGCTCTTCTTCAGCTGCTTGTTCTTCAGGGCAACCGTCTTTAGGGGCTACTGCAGTACCTGCCACACAGTGGATAATTCAGATATGCTTTTCTGATGTTCCAGGAAACTAAGACAGAAATAAATTTGCTACACTCCTCATTTTTTAAGTAGTTGGCATTTTTTTTGTTTTTATTGGTTTTGTGTGTGTGTGTGTGTTTTTTTTTTTTAATTAGGGATAGTTTTTCTACTTTATGAGCACTTTTCTTTCTCATACCACCTTTCAGTTCTAATTTTTTAATGAGATAAATTTCAAAGTTTGCTCCTGTTGATTTTAGGGTTGATAAAGCTGGGAGTAAATCAAGCCGAAAGTTTCAGGGATAGGCAGGGATAAACCATGAGCTAGGGAACAATATCTAAGCTAGGCAATAGCTCTCACGTGCCACATTCTAAAACCCTCTTCTCCCTGAAAACAGAGCCAATATTCCTTCCCAGTTTTTAATACATCATATTTATTTATGCATTTATATGATTTCACAGAGAAGTCATTTCATATCTTGTCTGTGGAAAGGCTTTTTCTCTGTCCATTCTTAAACACTTCAGGACAATTTTTGTGAAAATTTCTGGAATTTAGTAATCCAATGTTGGAATCTCTGATTATATAAATTATTTTCTATAAGTGTTGCATTTGAAGCATAAGTCATAAAATATGGTGATGAGTGAAGATACAAAAGTCCTCTGAACTACTGATAAATCAGTAAGTAGGAGGTATAGCTCTAATGAACTATTGTTCGTCTGTGAATATAAAACCCATAGTAAGTGCAAGTACTTCATGTGGCATGCTTGGGAGGGACAAATTTTAATCCAGGCAGAAAACCAACTATTTAAGAGCTCTGATTTTAGTTATAGTGGAGTGATTAAAATGTTTCTTAAGAAAACAAAAAGAGAATTAATAATTTCTGGAGCTTTGGGAAGTGTCTGGAGATGGCTACAGCTGTTCTACCTGCAGCTGACATTTTATCTGATGAGAAATTCTGCTGCTTAGTTTGCTCAGTAAATACATGGAAGGAAGGATTTTCCCTGCCACTGCAAGGACTGAAAAGTCAGAAAAGTGAAGAAATGGTATAATGTAGTATTTCTTTTTGAACAAACTGAACAGTTCATTTCAGTGTTGAAGTTTCTACATTAAACAAATATTGAATCTGTTTAAGACTTGATCATGGTCACTTGGCTAGTCACAAAAATAGAAATATTGCAGCTACATTGTAGCAAAATTCCATCCTGATCACCATAATGCTGTTAGTACCTTCTACGGGATTTTCATGTGAATGTACTATTATCAATTTTCTTTTTTTGGGGCTAAGAAAATTCCACTAAACAAAATATTACCCATAGCCAAGGTCTGTGTGTAAATGGATGAGTAATCAGTTTTTCAGAGTTCAGACATTTTATAAATAACTGTAAATGTAGTTTTAAAAATTTCAGGCATCTTTTGTCCCAAACATTGCATTTGCATCACTTTTAGTCACATCTACCAGCACTACCTGTTAATTTTTGATATGATACTTTGATTGGATTACTTTGATTGAGACTTTATTTAATTTAATAGACCCTTTGTGGTAATCTAGGATACCCTCAGGGCTTGTGAAGTGATGAGGTTCTCCATATTGACGAGTGCAGACCTCACTATATGCTTTCCATTAAATTGCTCATAATATTAGACATCTGGAAAATATTTACTGGTTGAAGAAGCGTGGGGTAAGACTACATGCATGTATACATGTAATACATGTTTGTATTTTACTGCTTCATCTTGTCATTACAAGATCGACAGAAGAATAAGGCTATTTTGGGATGCATTTGGAAAAGTTAAAACCTGTGCAGACACATAGCAAACCTGTGCATAGACATATAAGTGTAGCTGGATGAATATTCAGTCCTTTCGTGTATCCTGGCTATATGTGTACACTAGAACCAAACTGCTTATCTGTATGGAGGTTTTTTAACATCTGTAAAAATGTGGTAACTTCATGCACCTGTGTAGTTTTATTCTTCATTTCCATTTATCTGAGGATGTAACTTCCTAACATGTGTTCTTCCTCCTTGTAACATGCTTTTCCTCCTTGTAACTCAGCTTGTCTTTTACTTTGGGGCAATTTCTCCAATTGTTTTGTGATATGCTTCTGTTCTTTGTAACATTTTCCAGCTTTTTTGCTTCCTTCCTTCAGGTGACTCAATGCTTTTGTCTTACTTTTGTTAGTGCTCTGCCACTCTCCATCCCTGTCATTTACAGCCTCAATTTCCAACAGTGCTTTTTTAAAGCCGTTCAAACAGTGGAAACCTAAAAACAGCTGTCACCTTGGGAAAAGAGAGATATATTATAAATGCATTTATAAATCAGTTACTTTTCTGTTAATGATTAAAAATGCCCAGGAATTGGCACATTCCTGTTTTACATACCAGGAATCCTGGTGGTTTATTTTTTAATTCTGTGACATCCTCATCCTTATGGGATTTTGTATAGTGGGAGAAAATACTTTGGCAACCAGGCATATGATTTCTTACTGATAAACTTGAAAAAAATAACAGAAGGGCGGAGAGTGGAAGAGAAAGTGATACAAGTGATTTGGATCACTGAGTTTAGAGAAGTCAGACATCTAGAAACAAGGAATTCTGGCTTATGTACAGACAGAAATGGAAGGAAGATGGAAACAGTCGCAAGAGTGAGACCGAAAAGATGGAGCTTGTGGTGAGTAATCAGCTCCTGGAGCACTGTAGTGGAGAAGGGATTAATGTAATCTTCAGATGCATAGGCAGGTGAATAATGTAGCAATTGGGAAGCTTTTTGGCTTACATTTGGCTTTTACCTTAGCATTACTGGCATTCCATCTCTGGTTTTGATATCCACATTCAAAGAAGGCCGTTGGTAACTAAGGAAAACCATATAAATTATTAAAGAATTAAAAATATGCTTTATAATAGCAAGTTGAGACGAGCCTGCCTATCAAGCTGTTCCTTGTCAACAAAAGAAGAAAAATTATAAAAAAGGACAGATATAAAGGGAAGATTTTGGAAGATACATGGGGAATTGAAATTTAACAATGGTCTCTTCAGTCTAGCAGGCCAAACTGCAACAAAATGCAGCAGCTGGAAGATGGAATTAGACTCATTCAAAGTAGAAATAAATATTATACGTACAGAATCGTTAAAACCACTTGAAGTGTCCCACATTTCTGTTGCTTGTACAAGACAAAAATTTTATAGTCAGTATACCACCAATATATTTAATAGTATTAGAATTTTCTACAGGGCCCCAGAGTTTTGAAGAGCACTGGGGCACACCCAGAACCCTCCTAGAAGCTCACTCCACTGCCCCTTGAACCGGTGGTGGCTGCAGTTACTTATGGTCCTTTGGAGCAGCCTGTGCTTGGCAATCCTCCCTTATTCCAACTTCATTTATATCAGTGAGGTTGACAGCTTCTCAGAGGTGGCCACGCTGAGATGACAGCTTGATAAAATTATTAAGAAAGAGCTGCCTCCTGTTTTAACATTAACATGTGCTCTATCTCTGCTTCTTTGGACTTCATTTACTAGCTTTGTAATTTCTCAGGCTTTCTGAAAAGCAAAAATACTTTATTCAAAAAAATGATTAATTTGGAAAAGGAAGTAAACTCAGAGACATTTTCCATGTAATTCAGAACATTTGCTAAAATTTAAAACCTGCTTTAAATGAAACAAGGACATTATACTAGCTCCTCAACAGT
Organism: Pterocles gutturalis; assembly: GCF_000699245.1. NCBI lineage: Eukaryota > Metazoa > Chordata > Aves > Pterocliformes > Pteroclidae > Pterocles > Pterocles gutturalis. Next base: position 4,359 of record NW_010138496.1, read on the forward strand.
TATTTGGCACAGAGATACAGCTCAGGAGACAGTTCATATATGTGTTATGATTGAGGGAATAAGCTTTTGGGAGTCTCAAAAGGCAGAAACAGGCTGATTAAACAAGTGGAAATAGAATTCAGAAACAAGCAGATAGAAAATAAAGACATGCACAATGAAAAATTTTACTTTCTGATTTCCTATGTAAAAAAAATTCTAAAATCTTTACCCTGCAGCCTGATCTGTATGGCCATGACTTCACCCAGTATTTAAATGGCTATGGATGACAGCCCCCATTTTATGTAATCTAGCAAAATGAAATGGCAAGATCCACTATGTTGTGACAAGACTGTTGGTGAAAGCAGTGGCAGTTTCACAGGAACAAGACAAATAATTTGGGTTTTGAAAAGCTTCAGGACTATGAATTTAGGAATTGTTCTCAGAAGACTCCAGCCTCCACTGAGGCTTATAAGAACTTACAGCACTCGTTGATTCATTGTAGGTTCTCAGCGTTAGACAAATCACTACAGTGCTGTACACAGCAAGAAATGCTTTTTTTTTTTTTTGTGAGTAGTAAAATAAAACATCATCTTCTTAAATCTTTCATAGTTTTAAAAGACAAGTGCAATATGAGACAATGTGTTATAATTCACTGCAAAATACTATTGTTCTACCTCTAAGAAAGGACAGTACCAAAGCATGCAAAAAAGACCTATATTGTACATACTTGGTGGTACTCCTTGCATTTAGTACATTTGAACATTCACTGAGGATATTCAATATTTTGACCGTGAGGATGCTTCCTTAGGAAACATCTGGTGTTAACTACAACTGGAAACAGCTTTCTGGACCAGATGGACCACTGGTCTAGTACAATGATGTCTTTGTTCTCAGGGAGTAAATTTAGGTAGATGAAGAGGAAGGAAACAGGGTACACACAGGGAGGTCAGAAAGCTGCATGTCTCAGAAAAGCATCCGCTAGCTGAACAGAAAATTGTTGTTGCCAGATACGAATCAAAGATAAATGAAAAGTGGAAGGTGTCCCTGCCCATGACAGGGGGGTTGGAACTAGATTAAGGTCCCTTCCAACCTAAACCATTCTATGATTCTGTGATTTGTGATTTGTAGCACTAGACAGATCTTGAGCTTTACATTACCTTGGACATGCTGTCAATCTGGGTCAATTTACAGCTTATGGGGCGATGCAGGGAGCTGTTTTAACTTAGTAGGAGGGAATGTTTCAGCTTGTTACTACCCTTTGTCCTCAGCTACTGTCTTCCCTGGCAGCATAAAACAGAATCTGCTGCAAACCTGTTCAATTTGCTTTTTATAAAAATATATGTAATTGTTAGAGAGTTTTGAAAGGTGTTCCAGGTTGAAAAATTGTTGAAAAATTGTTGTTTGAACTGTGTTCTGCTGTTAAAGGGGGTTCAAAAAACAGTCATGAGAGGTGCTTTTTTTTTTCCATAAGCCTCTGCTATAAGCAGAATGTTCTCAGGTAGTGAAAAATCTAGATCTGAGCTTAGAGCTATTACTCACCTTTATTAAGTTAACATACTGAGCAAATATCAGAGAAAGAGCTTCTACAAGAGGGGAGAGGCCTCTATGTAAATGCACGTGCTAGTCTGAGCTCGTGTTCAGTGGGTCTAAGATTTCCACTTTCAAAAGGCCAATTGCTGTTGCTTTACATTTTCTTTTTGAAAGTGCAATATTGAATATTTCTCCGTCAGTCTCCTTTGGTCTTTGCACTCTTGGTCTTTTCTCTCCTGCTGTCTAATCTATTGGCTCATCTGTGGCCTGCTTTTTGCCTGCTGTTTTAGGCAATGAAAAAAGACACGTGTCTTTTTTGTTCTTCTGTGGGAGTGGTTATTGTGCCTCCCACTCTGTGTACTAGAACACCTTTCTTTAAGGAGTAAGGAACAACTTCATAAGAAATTATCACTTTTTGGTGCCAATCTGCAATGATATCGATGTAGTTCATATGCAAAAACTTTAGCTCAAGTGATTTTGTTCTTACAAAATATGCTCTGTTCAATAATTTTTTATAAAAAGAGATTTTAGGAAAATTTGTGATAATCCTGTTTTTATCACTAGTGACCATATAATCAAATAGTCTCATTCTAAGACTTACACTAAACCTTTCAGAAAAAATGGTGCAGTGACAATTTAAGATCTTGATTTCTTAGCTGTTTAACTGTCCATTCAACAGTTTAGCACCAATCTGAGGTTACATATTCAGCAATTAGATTCTCTAATAATTCTGTTGCTAGTTAGTGAGAATAATAATACAGAATCTGTTTTAATTTTCTCAGCATACGGACATGGAGTCTGTGCCATGGTTGGGCCAAAGATCTGGCATAGGTAGATTACATTCTCAATTCTTCTGTTTGGCATTTTCTGTTTCTTTGAGCATATTTATGTGTACAATAACTTTCTCTGTTCTTCGTTCTACCTGTGTAGGTTTCTGTCCTACAAAATATACTCAGTGATATTTAAGGTGGGATTCAATTCTGCTAACATTATACTGTACATGTCTAGTTCTGAGACTATCCTCTAGATTTCCAAGATGACATGGAATAAACAGTCTTAATTCATGTAACCATTTAAAATACCTGCTTTTAAGACAAGATAGTATGTCTAGAAGTACCTGTATTTTGAAATGCCTACTTCTGAGCAGATTAATCTTACACTGAATGTCTGATGTTTTCAGCAGCGGAAAAGTTATTCTGTGAAACAGCTATGTACCTTGTGTTTTGAGGGATTTTTTTCTTTACATTCAGCTCATGAGGAGGAACAATTTCTTCACTATGTGCTTTTAGTTTTACCTCACTATGTTCAACTAGATATTTCTTCAAACTTGCTGTTGTATCTTCAAGTGTCACATAGATCGTGCATAAGTGACTAACTTCTGTTTTTTTTTTTCAAGTTAATATTCCAGTTACTGGATGTAGCTGTCACTGTAGTGCCTGTGAAGAATAAAATCTTCTTAATGTTTGATCATCTCTGTGCAGAGTGCTATATAGCAATTTTCACTGTATAGAATGCATATCTGTCTTCCCCCTTTTAAGTATGATCTGTTCTTTTCTGCAGGTTTTTGCAGAAAGATTTTGCACTGTTAAACTGTAACAGCTGTGTCCTAAGTCAGGACACTGCTTAAACTTTCATGAGTGTAAAATCCTCCAATGCTGATTCCTCCTAGGTTTTGTTTGCAGAAAACTCTACAGAGCTTTCAGTTTTGTCTGCTCTTGCATTTTGCTGGGCATCTGTGCTCTTTTGTCCTAAGTGCATAAGAAATTGTTTTATTTTGCGTCAAAATGCTTCAGACTGATCTAGTTACGTTCTAAAGTCTGGCAAATCTTAGTCAAGTTTCTTAAATGTGAATTATCATATTTTTAAACAGTTATTTCTTCAGCAAGGTTTTCTGATCTCCATTACAGTCTTGTCTTGAATGACAGATTCTGTAGTTCTTCCAAAACTGCATGTCACACTCAGCAGTCTCAGATCTGTTATAATCATCTCAAAAGTATCTCCTTGCTGGATGCTCATATGAAATTGACGTGGCTCAGAAGTTTCACTCTTTCTAACTGCAATATTCCTAATACTTTTTGGCACATTAATATAACCGGCTTTTCTTTTTCACTTAGCAGTACATTAGTAAAAAAATATAGTAGTGCAATATTAAAAAGCCCCACTTCTGTTCATTGTTTTGTTCAGAAGATCTCTGCTTGCTCTGAAAATAACTCAGATTGGTTTGGGAACATTTTGCATTTCTCCGGTACTTACCTAGAGAGTTCTAGCTGCAGCAGTAGCCTTAGCAGTATTTCACTCTTTGTTTTGTCTTGGTTCTTGGTTTCTATACACAATTATTCTTTTTGTTTTTTTCACTGACTTCTTTCTTGTGCAGGATTCTCTGATGCCAACTAATGAGAAATCTCACGTGTTATTTCTAAGAGTATAGAGCCTTTAATATTCTACCAGGTAGGGTAACAAACATTAGAAAGAAGGACTTGGGAAGGAGTGGTAGGGATCTTTTCTGTGTAATGATACTATGTGGAACAAAAACTAACTGGTTTCAGTGGGTGACACATTTCAGCCTGGTAGGTACTGGACACCCAGCCAGTAGCTTAGAAGTGGTACAGTGTCCTTCAAGGGATAGACTGTGAAAAAACATTTTTAAATGTCCCTAAAAGATGTAATGGACATTTGGAACAGAATTGGGGGGGAATATTCAGATTTTGATACATAACTAGGCTCCAGCTCAGCTGCTTCATTCCAGTGGGTCCTGGTACTATCCTGCTTCGGCAGTTTTTAGTTGTCTAGATGCATTTGGAAATCCGACCGATTGTCACTCAGTTCTCACCCGCAGAAAGAGCTGAATGGGTGGAACCTGAAATTCCGTAGGAGAGGTGGGTAGGAGAGCCTGTGTTGCCATAGGGCAATACAGCTATTTGGTCTAATTAGTGATTTTAATAAGTTTCTAATTCTGCCAAATCCTCTACAAATTCAAGAGGCTACAGGATGGCATCACAACTGGAGTGGGAAACAGATGAGTCAGAACTTCTTTACAGCCCTTTACATAGCAAGACTTATTTTCATTCCACTACCAGGAATTGAAGCTGGGAGAAGGAAAGGAAGACAAGTGTAACAGTAATGGGAAAAAATAGAGACTGATATTAGAAATGAAGAGGAAAGGGTGTTTCTAAAACTTTTGTTCTTCTGTACATACAAAGGAAAAGTCTTCAGCCACAAAACATCCTTTTGAAAACTGTATTTATGTAGATATTTTAAAAAACTTGTGCAACTTTTCAAGAAACATCACCATTTTCTAGTGACTGTCATGGGCTTTCATGCCATGAAATTCAGACTGACTACTCAGAAGTGGTAGTACAATACATCAGAAACAAGTATATGGTTTGAATGTATGGAATACAAAAGTTTCATGAGCCACCGAGTGCATGGGTGATACAGCCTCCTGAAGAGTCTGTCAGGGCTGAGGAGACTCCTGATGAACATTGACAATTGCCTGGGTAGGGGCCTCCACTGTGTTTCTTGCAGTAGGTCCCTTTGCAACCACTGTGCATGAAAGCCCTGCAGATAATGTGCTGTTCTCTCACTGGAACTTCACAAATATTTACAGGAAAATTTACACATCATTGTGTGAGGTTACTCTTTGTTGGTGACAAGAAGCTTTCAACTGATATTTAGTTAATTTTTGGACTCCCAGATTTCAGCTACTACGTGAAACTCATTTTCAGCAGTTGTTCTGAGTATTGAGTTGCTGAAATTGCTGTCATCCTGTATTTTTAAACTTTTAAATTTTCTCTTGTTATTTTTATATATATTATCAGATTACCTAAGAAATCATGCACATTCCAATACCATTCCCAGAATTACATAGTCTAATTTTAAAGCCATAAAATTTACTGTCTCAGTGATTCCATTAGGCCCAGTGGCCATTAACGAACAAAGACTCATCATACCAAAATTTGTTTAAATGAACATAAACGCTAGTGATAATAAACAACTTGTCCTGAAAGTCACTCTGTTCACTAGACATATTCCCTTCTTGCCACAACAAAACGGAGTAGACCAGAACATTTGATCTTTAATAATGCTGAGCAAGATGGAGCTACCATTACAGTGTTCAATAAGATGGGAAATATGTTCAGTATTTTGTTATCACCTGTTCAGTATTTCTGTTATCACCTTTTCTGATTATTTATATTGCATACCTTGATTAGATCGTGTTGGCATTTTTAGCTCATATAGTCTTATCATTAGAGGTATGGAAATGATGGTCCGTTGATGATCTCGCATTTTAGAAGACACTTTATTGCTATCAGAATAAACCAGTAAACAGTTTATGTAGTAAACTTCAGCTGCAGCAAAGGAAGGAAAGCTTAAAACATAAGGATGGTTACCAATCCCACATATCTACTAATAACTTGCTTCTTAATTAGCTATTAATGTTAAGGTACTTTTCTGATTATGCTTTTAACTTGTGAGATTTCCTCCATTCCCAGGATGGTTGCTGACTTCTGCACGATATAGGGAAGGCAGCTGCGAGTCTTTGGCTGTGCTGTGTCTTCACAACTGAGTATATTTCTTAGACTAAGAAAACTTGCAAGGGTAGTCAAAGACCTCTGGTTAGATCATGACTGAAAATCAGGTTTCTTCCTAAAGTAGATAGCATGCAATTTAGCAAGCTTCCAGGATGTCAGAACCACTACTTCTACCTTGACTGTATATTGTGTAGTAAAGAATTGGAAAATACCCAGCTATATCTCTTTAACACATTTTTATCTATTTTTTATGTTCCTGTTCTGCAATTTAACTCATGGAGTTTACATTTGCATTTGTAGTTCTCAACTTCCAGCTTCATCAGATGTCTAATAGTATCTGAACTCAAGGCTTCATAGTGATTAACAGCATTAATTAGCACAGCTCCTATGAAACCAAGGGTCTTTGGACGAGATGTAAGGACTCTCAATATGAGCTTAGCTGTTCCAAGGGCACAGTCAGCAGAATATGATTTTTAGATTTCACCTGCATGATACTCAAAGCTAAAGCGAAGGAAATTGTGTACTAAAAATAGCTCCATGGCTAATATTGTGGCTGTATTAGTGCTGTGCTGTCTGACCAAACCTGATCTACTATTTCAAGAAATTCCCTATTTCATGGCTTTTGTAGGCAGCAATAGGAAAGAAAGAAATATGTGCACTAAAGTGGGAATTAATATAAGGCATCTTTTCTTGTTAGTTTTATTAGATGTTATATGTATTATTGATAAAACCTCTAGGGGTCACTTGAAGTGGAATTTTCTGTTCCTTAATATCCTGCTGCAGGGTCCCTTGCCTCTGGCAGGAAAAGGCTTGTCACAGAAGGGACACGTTCATTAGAATTTCATATTTTATTGTGCTGAAGGAGCTGGAGACTTTTCCTTTTAAGCAAGATCCCTTTGTCCCGTCATTGTTACAGGGACCAATGCTATTTAATATTTTCATTAACAACATGGACAGTGGGATTGAGTGCACCTTCAGCAGCTTTGCAGATGACACCAAAGTGAGTGGTGTGGTTGATTCACTGGAGGGAAGGGATGCCATCCAGAGGGACCTTGACAGGCTTGAGGAGTGAACTCATGCGAACCTCATGAAGTTCAAGGACAACTGCAAGGTCCTGAACCTGGGTTGGTGCAATCCCAAGCACAAATACAGGCTGGAGGATGAACGGATTGACAACAGCCCTACAGAGAAGGACTTGGGGGTGTTGGCTGATGAGAAGTTGGACATGAGCCAGCAATGTGTGCTTGCAGCTCAGGAAGCCAACTATATCCTGGGCTGCACCAAAAGAAGTGTGACCAGCAGGTCGAGGGAAGTGATTCTCCCCCTCTACTCTGCTCTTTTGAGACCCCACTTGTCTCCATGGACACCTTATTGCAGCCTTGCAATATATAAAGATTCTTCAAAAGAAAGACAGAGAAACACTCTTTACCAGAGCCTATAACGACAGAACAAAGGGTAATGATTTTAAACTGAAAGAGGGTAGATTTAGACTGAACATAAGGAAGAAATTTTTTACAATGAAGGTGATAAAAAGGTTGCCCAGAGAAGTTGTGGATGCCCCTGGAGGTGTTTAAAGTCAGGCTGGACTGGGCTCTGAACAACCTGATCTAGAGGAAGATGTCCCTGACCACAGCAAAGGCTTTGGACTAGATGATCTTTAAAGGTCCCTTCCAACCCAAACTATCCTGTGACTGCATGATCAGGACAGGTGACCATTAGCTTCCACTCTAATTTTCTGTATAATCAGAATGAATGGGTTAGAGGAAGTTTAATGACAAATCCCGCATGAACACAAGAACAGGTGAGAGACAAAGATAGGAATGTCTTTTTCTGTGAATGGCAATGCAAAATTCTGTTGCACCTTCTCAGCACTGAGTGTTCCTGCCTGTGCGAGTGGGGCTGACCATCGAAAGGAAAGCTTTTGGGCTTTTATGGAGGGGAAACATGTAGATGGGCATGTTTGGAGAGTAGAAACTAGGAACAATGAATGCCTCCCACCTTCCTTGTGTCCATAGTCAAGTCCTCTTTATCTGTTTCCTTTCTGCATTCCCTTTGTGGAGTGTTGACATGTCCTTCTGCACAAGAACAGAGCAGAGCCCTTAAAGGGCTTACATTGCTTAACCTTCTTCACCTGTTTTTTTCGCTTACTTTATCTTCTTTTTGGGGATTCAAGAAACCCCCAGAGCTGTCTGTCCATAGCATCCTCATGCTCCTCTGCTAATTCCTTCTCTCATCCCATCAGCTCAGCAAGCAATAGCAAAGAAACAAGCAGAAAAAGTGAGGAATAAACTGAAGTTCACGGCACAAGAACAGGAACCAGTGCTACACAGACAAAAGCTTGTGAAACTGGACTGACAAGGGTTTGAAAAATTACTGAATTGCCTAGGTAATGGGGAAGGGCAAATTAATTACTTGGTATGCCTTTGCTGGATTTTTAGATACACTCACAAATATTTAGACATAGCTAGCAAAGAGAATTGAGGAGAGAAGGAAATAGAAATGAAAGGCAATCATTTTTTCCTTCTCCCTCCATTCCTTTAGTGTATTTCACCTAAATCTGCTTGATATTTTCCAAAATTTTTCTCCTTCATTCACTTCTTCCCTGTCTTAATAATTCTCTTTTTTTTTGTGTGTGTGATAGATTGTATGGCAGATAAATTATATGGTCTCTCAAATGTTTGAAAATAAGTTATTTTCCTTGAGTCTTGCTGCCAGTCTCTTGAGTATGAGACCCCTGGACTTAAATCCACACTGCACATGTTTCTTTTTTAAAAGTTCTCCACCATTAAAAAAAATGTTGATTTACAATTAGTAACTTTACTGTTAGCATGCAGCTTGAATTCCCATTCTCCATCTAAAAAAGTCAATTAAGCTGTCAGTTGCCACTTCTCAGACAAAATGGCAGCAGTTCAATTTTTTCAGGTCTGGGGAATATGCAAGAGCTGTAATTACTGGCTACAAGTGTTTACATCAGCCAAAGAACTATTAGCCTCCTTTAATTGCTGGTAGCAACTGTTTCCCTATTGCAGACAATTAATACAGTCTGTTCTCACCCCACAGCAGTCTGTGACCCACTTTGAACTTTTTCATGGGCCCTTAGGGGCCATGTTCGTGAAACACAGAGACTGACAGAAGTCAAAGTGGTATTATGGAAGAGAAAAGAAAATGCTCTACAGTGTGCTCATGCAAGGAAAGAGGTATCCCAAACTGCTGCAACACTTGCCTAATTTTCACTGTCTAGAATTAGGACAGTCCAAATAAGAGCTTCAAGATCTTCTCCCTAGGTTTGAGTAGAGGATCCAGTACCATGTCTGATGTGTCAGAGCTCATTTTGCCTGAGCTCTCATGCTAAAACCATCAACGGTTTTATTTGTATGATATTCTGTGGTAAGATACATTGTTGTTACTTTTCTTTTCTTTTTTTTTAAAATTTAATTTTCTTGACTGTCTTGTCTGGACTTCTTTTCTTTTTTTCTTTTTTTTTTAATTTAATTTTCTTGACTGTCTTGTCTGGACTGGAATGCTTTGCAAATTGTGATGTGATTCAATAATGAGTGGGTAGCCAGTGGTGACGGGATAATGCAGGTGAAAGTTCTGGTCCTGTCAACATATATGTGACTTGTGTGAATATGCTGGTGGAGAGGCAGTGAAATAAAACTGGCTTTAATGTTTTCTTCAGTCAGTTAGCTGCTCTCTGTCAATACGCTGTCCCCTGTAACACCTCAGCATCAGCAACATACTAGGGTCCATCTCTTCTCTCACAAACTATGAAGTACTTTTGTTCAGATTATATGGATGACATTTTTATTTGGAGTAGGACACAAAATTTTTCATTTATTATCCATTTGTTCTAAGAGCTGGTATTGTGCTGTGATTATTTCCTGCCTCTTGATGCCATTTTGGGGGGCAATGGAGGTGATGGGAATATACTGTGGGGTTTTTTAATGACATTTTGGTGAATACCATCTAATTCCCAGTCCCTTTTTGAATGAACTTTAGTTTGCTGGGGCCTATTTAGAAGTAGTGGATATAAATGTAAAACAATAATATCTATGTTCTTCTGTATCTTCTGTATCTTATCCAGAAATCAGTCTCTCCTCCTTATAGTAATGCAACATAGACTTGAAAGTGGCTTGATCTCATATTGTTTTCCCATCTCTGTCTAGCTTTCCATCTGGAAAACTATTCAATAATTTTCAAAACAGTTGTTAAAAGTCTCCCTTGATGCCCTTCTACAAGTGAGAGAACTTAGAGATGACCTTGTCAGACTGAAGTGTCCTGGTGCTCAAAAAAAAACTCATCTGATGCAGCAAAGTGCCAAAGTCTTTTGGCTACACACAGGGAGAAACTTTTGTTTTTCTTGTGAGTGTATAAGGGATTATTGGCCCAGGCTTGAGAACCTGGCAGGGAGAATTTCTATATTCTGGATAAATGTCAAAATATAAGCAAATCCCTATACAACATACTGTAGATTCCTGGTTACTGTTGCTGGCTGCTACTGAAGCTCATTTTATTTCACTATGACTTAGAAATGATTCCAGCAATAATCTAATACCTCCTCCCCCACCACACATATCCACCCTGGAATTCAAAGCAAACTATTTGCTTTCTATGACAGTACATAGAGACCATTTCCCATAGGCTTGAACTATTGTATGCTCTTTTATGTAATGATCTGTGATACATGAATAGATCCTGAGTGGAAGAAATCTCCAATGCAAAAGAATTTCAGAATGGACTTTTTTATTCAGTTGTGAAATTCCCACTTACTGTTCATGTATTGGAGTTGCTGTATTGTGATTTGGTTGCAGGAATACACTCAAACTTCTGAGGAAAAACTCGTGACACAGCTAGTGCTGTCGTGGATGATCTTCTGTGAACTTTGCCATCCCTCTTGCTGAAGTAGAAGGAAGTAACCAGACTTTTCTCTTTCAGGGCAGGTCCTTCCTCATCCTGAAATTAAAACTTCCAAAAGTAAAGTTTGCTTAAAGCTTGTGAATTATAATGAATTATAAGATTCTCCTTTGCCACTTTGAAATAAAAAAAATCTATGTGTGTGGTGAACAAAAATGCCTTCCTTTAATTCCAAAGTTTATATTCAATTTTATAGACACTTTCTTTTTCAAAAAAAAAAAAAAAAAAAGCAACCAAGACTTGTCAGAGCAACGAAAACTCTTCTAATACACACAGAAGATGAGCGACGAGGGGAAGGAAGGCAGAATTGGGGCAACAGCAACACACTGGTGGGGTTCTTGGAAACCACTGAGCCTATGGTTCAGGCACCAGGAGACTGTTCTCAGCATTAATTTAAAGGCTGTAAGGTCAAGATTTTGAGCACTGTAGAAGCTTTCAAGTAGCAACAGTGAGATGGAAATGGGCATGATGCTTTATCGTGTGTAACAGGAAAGATCAGCTAAATTTTTAGAAGTTTCCCCATATAAATGCCCACAAAGAAATGATGCATTTCCTGGCATGCTAAGGGGCTAGAAGTATTTTCTCTAAACTGCCAGTAGGGAAAAAAAGTTCAAACATGAACCCTGGACCAAAACTGAAAAGCTCATGAGAAACACGGAGATGGGTTTCAAGACACTATACACATTGCCCAGTTGTCCAGTAAAAACAGTATTGTCACTGCTAGTAACAGACTACAAGCTTAATACTAATTGTGCAAAGTCCTCATCCTGGCCTACTGTGGTCATTATCAGCTTCTTATATGAACTTGCTCTGTGAGCCAGAGCTTGATACTAAGCATCTCTCATTATGCCATGGAATTTAAATGTGGGATAATAGTAAAGGTCTTCAAAATATGAGCTGAGGTTGGAGACACATCTGAAGAGTACAAGCAACTCACTGGTAGTCAAGTACTGGACAATGAAGAGTATCATTAAGAGCTAGGAGATAACAAAGGAAAGAAGCAGCATTGCAGCAAGAAAACATAACCGAGCAGTAGGACAAGGCACCTGATGCAGCCTGGGAAAGCAACACTCTTCAGCATCAGACAGCGCACAGATAAGGGGATGGAAGTGCCTAGCTGGAAGTGCCTAGAAGCTCCAATGTCTTATGAAGGGCTAAGACATCAAATGTGGATGAGAGGTGAGGGAAATGATTCTGCTTAGACTGTCTTCTAGAGCTGCTTGGTGAGTGGGCTGCCTATTCTCTCTGCCTGTGCCTGGGACCCAGGGTCTCCTTCTGTCTGCCTGCCCACCTGAAGAACCCTGACTCTCCAAGGACCGTTTTGATCTGCCAGCTAATCATTTGGGACTGTGTACAACAGCATGATAGTACATCTGCATATGTGTTTCTTCCTGTAGATTCTGCTCTGTAGTGCTCTAACCCCTCAATAGAGAATTACTGCATATAAAAATTTTGCTAGTTACTATTAACTGTGGTTTGGGGCTGAACATTAAGTCTATACAAGGGAAGTCACAATGGTGGTAGGATGTGTATAGTACTATTCAAAGCACTATACGTACTGTACATTTTCTCCTTTTGTTTTAATAAACCTCAAGGGTGTATCTTTGCCACTATGAAAGTGGGAATCCTAAGACTTTGGTTCTAACTTGTCACGTCTATGCTCTCAGCTCTGCAAGCTTTACTCTGAACATTCATTTGATTAGGAGTCTGAAAAATATCAGCATTGACAAGAAAGACAATACTACCAAACATCTTTATGCAAAGCTTCTCTAATTCTCAGTAGGGATGCTTGGGTTTTCTTTTGTCTTCACTCCCTTTGACACTTTGCATAGATGAATGCAAGACCTACTTATATATTGTATTAGACTGCTTTAGATGTCTGCATATGAATATTTGCAACCCAAATAGAAAATAATTTTACTTGTCTTTTCTGGGCATACTACTCACTTATATTTTTGATTAACTTTTAATACTGCAAGGTATCATTGCTCATTTTTGCTTGATTTTTTAAAAAGAATTGTTTTACTTGTCCCACTACCCAGCAGTATCTAATTAAAAACAATGCTTACATAGGAAAAGTATCTCTGATTCCTCTAAAAGGAATTCTGTGTTCTGAGACACCAGACAGTTTTGGAACCACAAGTTTTTATGCAAAATGAGATTTGAAAATAAGTCATTTGTACAAATGAGACAAAACCTTCAAGTCTGAGAAATCAGTTTCATAAGCAAGTGTTTTAAAATAAACTGTTAAAAATAATGCATTGTTCTAAAACTTCAATAAGAGTAGAAACAGCTTGGATGGCTGTAATGCAAATAATTAAGATTAATATCTGACTGCTTCTTCAGTGGCTGTGAACAGTGGGCATTTTTCCAGGTGGACAATATAGCAGATTTGGCATGTCTCTAATAAAAGGAAGTCACGAATAAATCTGAATAGCAGTTGTGGTAGAAGTCTAAAGAGCAGGAAGGATAAGTTTATTAATAGTTTCAGTTCACAGTTAAAAAACTTTGTAAATTGAACAAAGGATTTGCTTTCCAATAATGTCCTATGTGCTAACAGTGATCATCTCTGTTCATATTTTAAAATAAATGCCAAGAGGAACCTAAAAGTTATTGCACATCTTTTGTCAGTATCAGGTTCTATTATTTATTTAGAAATAAAGACTTTACCTCCCTTAGGCTCCTGTCTGGATAAGATTTGGATCAGAGAGATGAATAATCCTCATTTGTAGCACTCTTGGTGTTGTGATTATAAAGGTACAGTACTAAGTACTCTGCCATTCAAGATTAGACAAAAAATATGATTTATATAGAGCCTCTAGTTCTATAATGCATCAGTTCAAAAGGGAGTCTATTGT
>NW_010138496.1:18182-21441 GCF_000699245.1 Pterocles gutturalis
TCCTTTATGTAGGTGATAACAGTACATAAAGAAATTGAGCTTTGCTTCCAGAGTTAGTTTCTTGGCTGCTGATGAAAGTCATATGTAAATAATGAAGAATATTTTTTGCTTTAAGAAGTTAACATGACATTTGTGTCATATATAATATGCTTTGTACCTAATTGTTTTGAATTTCATTCAACCATTCTCATGCTATGTGGCTTCTTGGCAGAGAGCTTAAGCAATGTGGTGAAGCAATCATGTTCAGTACCTAGGTACCAAAATTGGAGAAGTGCAGTCCAAATTTCTTATGTTCAAGGATGGAAAAAGTGTGTGGCATTATATACTAGGGTGTCTTCTAGCAAGATTGTGGTTTGGCTTCTACTTTCCCACTGTTGCTAGCTCAGTCTTCTGATTTTAAGATTTTATTTAAAAATAGTTTTTACTATATTTTAATTAGGTTGTTTAAAGCTGTTTTTACTTTATGCTTGAACTTTTAGGTGGGCTTATTTTATAATAATTTTACATTTTACTTTCTCAGTATTTATTTTAGCTTATGTACTATTAAGAATGCTGGTTTCCAGCATTCAGGCCAAGTTTCCAGAAGTGTTCAATAGTTTCATGTGACACAATTTTTGGGTGACCTATCTGAGATACTTTGTTCTTAGAAATATTTAGGACCCTTAGCTGCTATTGAAACCGAGTATTAAGGAAGTGTGTTAGACACAAGTGTGTCGGCTCACTCTGGATGTCAGAGAGGCTTCTCTCATGTGTTGCTAAACACTAGCCTACCCCAAATCCTGCTCCTGACTGTGTGACATTGATTCCAAAATCACCGTAATATTTGACTACTTATGCAGCTCCCAAAGGTTTGGTCATACACCAATAGATCATGTCAGCAAATACAGAAGACTCATTGGTTTGTTCCTTGTCCTTGTCCAGTGTCTACTGATCTCTAATAGATATGCATGCGGGTGTGAGTATGTAGACACTGGACTATTAACTGTTACTTAGATTATGGAACAGGCACTTGCTTTTAAAATTCATTGCCAGTAGAAGTAAGGAATGTGCCAACATTGGGGACTTTTAAATCTAAATTTAGAAGCTACTTATTTCATTCACCATTTTTTAAATATTTGTTTTGGGTCTAGCCTGTGGCTTGGCAGTTGTATGTGGCATGCTTCAGTGTGAGGAAATCAAATTTCAGAAAGACTAAAATTTACTGTATCCCCAGAATTCAGTTTGAGAACTGAACTTGGGTTCTAATTTAGAACTGGACTGCACTGAGCCCGTGCAAGCCTGGGGTCTGGGGGCAGCCCTGGAGAGTGGGCTCGCTAGGGAGAACCTTTCTCCCCTGAAGTAAGCAATGCATTTCCAGCATGTGCTAATCCTCATCTGTGGTCATTTTTCTTAACAGTACATTGAATATGTAGCTTGCTCCTGGGTGACTTGGATTAAATATGCAAAAGAAGGGGGAAGGAGGAGAAAGGTGGAAAACTACCTTTCAGCTAGTTCAGAAACAACTGAACGTTCATATATCAACCAACCTTCTTTATTGTGAGCAGCTGCTGTATTAGGAAAAGTGATGTGGAAAAGGGACACTGTAAAACTAAATACAAAGGCAATGTTAATAAGCTAGGAGAGGACACACAATAGTGATCACAAAAGGTAAGACAGTTAATAGTTACATGTTTTTTTAGTGTCGTGGTTTAAACCCAGGTAGTGTCAAACACCAAGTGGCTGCTCTCTCACCATCCCTCCCACCTTCCAGGGATGAGGAAGACAATTAAAGCGATAAAGGGAAAAGAGACTCATGGGTTGAGATAAGAACAATTTAATATCTAAACTACAATAATATTGAAAGTAATAATGATGATGATAATGATAATCACAATGATAAAAAATTATACAAATATACAAATTAGCGATACACAGTGAAACTGCTCACCATCCGATGACCAAGGCCCAGCCCGTTCCCAGCTAGTGATCCTGGAGCAGAGAAAGTCCTGAAACCACAACCCCAGAAAAGAAAGAAGAGCCAGAACATCTGAGAGAGTGAGAGCTGACCAAGAGAGCAAGTGAGTGAGAGAGAGAACTTCTGGATAACTTCTCGTCTATATACTGGGCATGACGTGCATGATATGAAATATTCCATTGGCTAATTTGGGCCTCAATCCTAAACCTAGGGTTGAATCCTAAGCCACTAATTATGGGCTGTGCTCTGTCCCAGATTCTCCTGCACCTGCAGACACTGGCACAGCAGAGAAGCTTAAAAGTCCTTGACTGTCCTGACAGCAACTATAAACATCAGTATGTTGTCAATCTCACCTCTGTACTTGGCAAGATCGTGGAGCAAATCCTCCTGGAAACTATGCTATAGCACATGGAAAACAAGGAGGTGATTGGTGACAACCCACATGGCTTCACCAAGGGCAAATTGTGCCTACAGATTTGGTCACCTTCTATGATGGGGCCACAGCGCTGGCGAATAAGGGAAGGGCAACTCGTGTCATCTACCTGGACTTGTGCAAAGCCTTTGACAGTGTCCCACATGACATCCTTGTCTCTAACTTGGAGAGACATGGATTGGATAGAAGGACCACTCGCTAGACGAGGAATTGGCACTCAGAGAGTTGTGGTCAATGGCTCAATGTCCAAGTTGAGACCAGTGACGAATTGTGTTCCGCAGGGGTCGGTACTGGAACCAGTGTTGTTTAACATCTTTGTTGGTGACATGGACAGTGGGATTCAGTGCACCCTCAGCAGGTTTGCTGATGACACCAAGCTGTGTGGTGCAGTCGACACGCTGGAGGGAAGGGATGCCATCCAGAGGGACCTGGACAGACTTCAGGGGCGGGCCAATGCAAACCTCATGAAATTCAACAAGGCCAAGTGCAAGGTCCTGCACACGGGTTGAAGCAATCCCAAGCACAAATACAGGCTGGGAGGAGAATGGATTGAGAGCAGCCCTGAAGAAAAAGGACTTGGGGGCGTTGATTGATGAGAAGCTCAATGTGAGCCAGCAGTGTGCACTTGCAGCCCAGAAAGCCAACTGTGTCCTGGGCTGCATCAAAAGAGGCGTGACCAGCAGGTTGAAGGAGGTCATTCTCCCCCTCTACTCTGTTCTTATGAGACCCCACTTGGAGTATTGTGTCCATCTCTGGGGCCCCCAACATAAAAAAAGACATGGACCTGTTGGAGTAAGTCCAGAGGAGAGCCATGAAGATGGGCAGAGGACTGGAACATCTCCGATACAAGGACAGGCTGAGAGATTTGGGGT
>NW_010138497.1:0-6147 GCF_000699245.1 Pterocles gutturalis
GAAGTAGTGGAGGATCATCTGGATGCTGCAGTGGAGGATCATCAGGCTATGGCATGGGAGGAGGATCCAGTGGTGGGTCTTCAGGATCAAAGAGTATAAGTGGAGGGGGAAGTAGTGGAGGGATGCTGCAGTGGGGGATCCTCAGGCTACGGCATGGGAGGAGGATACAGCGGTGGCAGTGGGGGATCAGGCCACAAGATCATTATTAGCTCAGGTGGTGGAGGAGGTGGCTCATCTGGATGCTGCAGTGGAGGATCCAGTGGTGGGTCTTCAGGAGGCAAGATCATCATTGGAGGTGGAAGCAGTGGAGGTTCCTCTGGATGCTGCAGTGGAGGATCTGGTGGTGGCAGTGGCGGTTCGTCAGGCCACGGAATCATCATCAGCTCTGGAGGGGGCAGTGGAGGGTCCTCCCATTCCACGCAGCAGAAATGCCCCATTGTCATTCCCCACATCGAGTCCCATCAGACCAAGCAGGCCTGCCACTGGCCCCCCAGCCACCAGAAGTAACAGCCACAGGTGGCCTTGGCACCCAGTGAGAACAACCCCTCCTCTGCCATCTCACAGTTTTGCCTCCAGACCCTGTGCTGTTTGCTGTTTCCTCCAAGCGTGTCCTCTCCTCTTCCCTTGATGCTGCTTCCCTGTGCTGAAACTCCAGGATTAACAGTCCTGTGCCCTGCTGCTGGTGTTGGAACTCCTGAGGATACTTTTTCAAAGAGCATTTTTCATATCTAATAAATGCAATAATATCTCAAATCTACCTTTTTTGAGAGTTTGTTTTTTCTTGTATTCTCAACCAAGGTCTTATGGTCTTGGGAGATAGAAATCTATCTGATGAGACATCTCACTCCTCTCTGTAGAGAGATGGTGGGTTCAATAGTGCATTGCTGTAGATGTAGCCCTAAAGCCACCCAGTTTGTAGCCCTGGAGAGTTTGAAACTTCATTTTCACCTGGGCTCTGTGATAGAGAGCCCAAAACATAAAGCACTCTGAGCACCCAACATCCCTTTGAGACCTGTGCAAAGTGCAGCCATCCCAGCTCATGGCTCTAAGGCTTCTGATGCAGCAGCATCCAAGGACAAAGTCTGTGAAGATGTGTTGTCCCCCCAGGAGACACAGCCAAGTCCATCAGGCTCAGTCCTGGAGAGCAGGGATTGGGACCGACCCTCAACAGCAGCTGTTGCCATCCAGAGTGGCCAATAACACCAACGTCCACACCCCTGCCATGCCCCTGCTTCCCTCCCAGCTTTGCAAACTCAGAGCAGCTCATCCCGGAGGGTAAACCTCACACGCTGGATCTGCCAAATCAGCCCTGGGCCAGGTAGAAGGAAATAAAACCAGCAGCAAGTCCCTCGGGCAGCTCAATGCAGTCCAGATCATGCCTCCAGGCCTTAATGTCTCCTTGCCCAAGCATTTGAAATAGCCGAGGCCAGCATCACCACCCTTGTGCACTGCTTTCTGCCCCATAGACGTGGCCTTTTGCGAAAGTTGGGACTGGCTGTCCCCATGGCAAAATAGTCCAGCCTGCAAGAGCCATGCTGTGGGGCTGATCTGGAGCACCACAGGCTGCAGCATGCTGGTGGACATCATGGATGTGGACATCGTGCGGGTCCATACAACCGGCACGGTCACGGCACATACCCCCTGCAGCCCTCTGGACCAGTCTCCCCAGAGTCCCTGGTGCTTGGTGCTCTTTCCAAGCTAGAGGAAGGACACAGCATGTGAAAATGCAGAAGAAAGCTTTGGAGGCATAATCCTTCATTAGAGGAGTAATTCAGCCACAGCGGATTGAAGCGTTAGGACAGTCACACCTCTGTAATTCTCTCCAGGGCACCTAAGCTTTCTCAGAGCACCTCTACCACCCTTCAAAAATGCCTAAGCCGGGTGTTTCACTTTTGGCGAGCTTCTGGTTCGGATGCAAATGTCTTCCTCAGAAAATCTCCCACTGCGGGAGCCACCAGTGGGATCAACGTGCCGTGCGGCCAGCAGGTGTTTTCTCAGCATTCGTCTTCCACTTTCCTGGGTATCTGCAGATCACACCCACCCCTGCAGTGATGCCCCGAGCCAAGAGTGCTACCAAACCGAAAAACTTCCACTCCCTGCCCCTTCCCCGAGAAGGACTCGGTCACCACCACCCTCTGCCCCAAACTCACTAATCCTCTTACTCAGCATCTCCCTACACCCATGCTCCCACCCACCTCCCCTGGCCTCCCCCAGTGTCACCACCTTGCTGGGGGCCGAAGCGATCCCCCACGGGTCAGGGCAGGAGCACAGGAATAGGATCATTAAGCGGGAGTAGCAATTACTGCTGCATGCAACGCAACAAGTAGCGTGAAGGCAAGATATTGATCGGATGTCATGAGTCAAAGCAAAGGCTGAAATCAGAATTTGACTGGTAAATAAATCCTTGCCATTCCTCAGGGTGTCTCACTTCCCATATATGCTAAACACCATATAAAAGTTCCTGTCTCTTTAAGCTCCTCATTCAGTCGACTTTTATCTTCTAAATGTGTTTCCAATGGCTGAGGAGGGTAAGTCTGCTTTTTCTGAGCTTTTATTATTTCATATTCAAGGGATATATTTTCTCTTGACAACTTGACTTGCAGCAGTAGCCACGTTGCTTGAGCATCCACAGCAAAGTTCTTGGGATCTGTATGATTTCTTGCTATGGTGCAGATCAGGTCGCTAGGAAGCAAGGCAAAGTCAGGTCACCGAACCCAGAGTTGCAAGGTTGGGCAGGCTAAAACCCCAGATGAGTCTGCAGGGACCAGCACGTGGTGACTGCAGTGTCTTTGCAGTTTTAAACAGGTTTGCAACATGCAGGACACATTTTTTTTTATATTACTTAACAACAAGCCTATGCTGTACTCCATGGCTGTGCCGATTGCCTTATGTAAAAGACCTTTGATGGTGCTACGCAACGACAGCAATAATACAGCCGGCAATGTCATCTTGGCCGGAAATTTTGATCCACCGCTCTTGCATCAGTTTAAAAAAAAGAAGCGAGGATAATCCTTGCTATTTTTACAGATCTGCAGTTACAGTCGTGAAGATGAGTGGGGAGAACCATGGCAGTTATTAGATGTTAAAAGAATATATTTCAAATTTCAATTCTCTGGAAATACATCCTGGAGATAAGAAACAGAAAAGCTAACCCAGTAAGACTCAAAATACTCTTGCATTTGAAGAAGAGCCTGACATTGCCCCAGGCCCTGGCAAAGCCTTTCTGACCACACCACCTGAAGCCTCCCCACCTGCCATGGTGCAAAAATGGTGCAGGTTTGAAGGTTTTTTTTCCTCTTTCAGATTTATCGCTATCTCCGAGAGAGATGCGCCCAGCGGAACAGGGGCTACAGCAATGAGATCTCCTCGCACCGCAGAGGAAACCACTCAAACCTCCATGGACATGGGTCCTTCTTCTGCAGTGGGGAAGGCTCGATCATTTACAGCCGGGACGCTTCATCCTGGCAGCCCATGTCAACGTTGTCCACCTACAACGCTGCAGGGCGGTACAGATGTGACGGCGATGGATCTGTTGTAATAACCAGCGGCAACAGCGGGGGGACGTCTGGCTGGGGCGCTGCAGGGGGGACAGTCCCAGTCTATGGCAGTGAACAGGGTGGGGCAACGAGGGCTCAGGACGGAACCCCTTTGTCAGCTCCGGGGGTGGTGGAGGATCCACCTGCCATAGTGAGAGATTGGGCATCGCTGGGGGAGGAGGCAGTGGGTCAGGGTACAGTAGCAGAGGACTGGGCTACGGCATCGGGGGATACTCAAGCCCAGAGCTCAGCTACGGAGGCGGTGGGTGCTCCCAGGCCATACAGCAGAAATGCCCTGTGGTCATTCCCAACATTGACACTCAACAGAGCAAGAGGGCGGTGGGTGCTCCCAGACCATACAGCAGAACTGCCCTGTGGTCGTTCCCAACATTGACACTCAACAGAGCAAGAATATCAACCACTGGCCCCCAAGCCAGAAGAAGTGATCCAACTCAGCAGCCACCCCTGCTCAAGCAAAAGTGCCCTGGATGTGTCATCATGGTCAAGGAGCTTTGCATTCCTCACGTTGGGCTGTGACCACCACTGGGAAAAGTGACTTGTGCTTTGGTGACGGGAAAAGATTCTTCTCTCCGTCTCCTTTTGCTCATGGGTTGGAAAATAAAACTTCATAGTCCGTGGGAAAATCCAGTATTTGAATGATTTCCTTGATTTCTGCCTCCTTCACTCAAAATCCAGATAAATGCCCAAGGAGTCTGCTTCACAACACAAGATTTATCTTCCAACATTTTTGAGATATATTTTACAGACGCTCTCCAATGTACCATTTATTTTAATAGAATTAAAACATACCGCTTGCAACAGCAAGAGAAGGTGCTTAGTTTTGCTCTTGCTGAAGTCAGAGCTTACCCCATCCTGTTCCCATCAAATGGAAACGTTCTGCCCTGCCGAGACCCTCTGCGTGGGTACTCAGACCAGACCCTGCGAGCTACGTGAAGGAGATATGCAAAACCCGCAGGTGATTTCCAACTGATTATTATTTACAGCGTGACCTTGGGAGTGCAAGGTTGTTTACTTGGAAACAATTACACACCAGCCTCCCGTCCCAGAGAGATTGCAGGTGATGTTGTAAGCCGGAGCACGTAAACCTTGCACCAGTGGCATGAGGCAACTCGAACCAGCTCGGTTGCTTCTTTGCAGTAACCTGCTTCATGACATTTTTTGATAGGAACAGGCCCTAAATTAGTCAGAGGGGGAAGACGGTTCCTCTGTGTTGTCCTGGTGGGAGGATTGAACATCCAGTGCCAGTTGTAACTTGTTTTTTGACAAGCAATTAATATTTCAAGACTGTTCTCTGGGGTTTTTTAACCCTTCCAAGTATTGATAACAGAGGAAAAAAACACCCATAGATCTGTGCCCATTTAAAAGGGAGGGAAAAGAGCATAAAATTCCATTGTAAACTATTTTTTACCATTGCTGCTTTCACCCACCTGTGAGGATTTTGACCCTTTCAGCTCAACAAAAATCTGGGAAACTTTTCCCTGACGTTTGTAAAACACCACAGCTTACAAAAACCAAAATCCTCTGAGCTCCAGCCCTATGTTCAGTGCCACAGCAGGTTTCCTTCACGCTGTAAAATGTTGTAAGACTGGAGAGCTGTGGTGCAGGGAATGTTACCCAAGATTTTGTCACCAGTCATATTAAATTCCATTCTAAAATTAGGCAGTATTATCATTTATTTGCATGTACTTATATTTCTAAAATCTACCACTTCATTATTGATTCGTCTTATTTTCCCCACTTCATCTGATAGCACCAAAGGTAGCAAAAAAAAAAAAAAAAAAACTCAGAAACCTCAAGCGACTTCCAAGACACTTCTAGAAAACTGATTAGAGTCTGGAGTACTCAAAAACTTCTTGTCTATTCAACTGTCTGACCAAAAACCATCCCAAAATTTCAGTCCCTCCCCAAAAAAAAGAAAATGGAAAACACTTCAAAAGTACTTTTCTTATTCACTGTTCCACCTGGCACGTTCTTTGAGGCTCGTATCAAAAAGCACTCCCCAAGCTTAGACGTCAACCAAGGTAGATTAAATAATAATAAACTAGATTAAAGAATAGTATAATAGACCCAGCAGAGAGGAGGATGTTCGTGCACCCAGAGCTGGAACACAAGGGGCCAGGGCTACATCCCCCTGCCTTTCTCTTCACACTGCAGCTCACCTCCAGCACGACGCTGGGAGCAGGCGCAGGCTGGGTTTTACAAGCAGGGGTATACATGCACATTTCCTTCCTGCTTGTTGCTCAACAGAGGAGGGATTATTCATCCTTCATGGCTGACAAACTGCAATAACACAGGACTCTCCTCGATGAGCGTGTTGGTGCTTGCAAAAGCCATGGCAGCTCTGCTTTGGCTGTTTGTAAAAAGGTAGGATGAACAGTAAACACAAATCTGGCTTCTTGATGAAAGTTGCTAGCTGGCGCCTCTGGCTAGAAACTAAATAATTTTTTTTAGAGGTAGCAAGTGGGAGCCACCCCTCTTTGCTTCAGATGTTCAATCGATCTCCTCCCAACAAAAACTTTTGACTCTCAGGTTTGCAGATGGAGTTGAGATGCAAAAAGAGTAAAAACACAGAGCGAGCCCTGCTGAAATT
>NW_010138497.1:6178-7025 GCF_000699245.1 Pterocles gutturalis
GCAAAGTCAAGCTGCTAATGGGAGGGAAAAGGAGAAACCAGGGCTGTTGCAAAGCTGTGGTTGCACTGCTGATTGTACCAGGGCCAGGCGAGTGCCCCAGGCTTGCAGCCGTCTGCTACCTTGCACCCAGAGTGCACCCGTCGCACCCCAGGGAAGAGCTGGGTGAGCGTGAACTGCGTGGTGAGCTTGGGTGCATGGTCTCCGAGCTAGCGCTTTACTCACAGCTTACTCACACATGCAAGGTTTGCCCAAGCGGCTTCTGCAGGCACGCATTTCCCAACACGCACAACGGCTGCTTCAGAGACAGGCAATTAAAAATAAATTAAAATATTAGAAAAGTAGGCATTTTAAAAGATCAGTCTGTTCGGGGTTTTTCAGTATTAGCCAGGAAAAATGTCAGCAATGAAAAGTGTCAATAGCAGTGAAATGGCTACAAAAATCGGATGTGAATTAGAGGGAGACAGGCAGAGAAACCACACAACATTTTTGGGGCATTCACAGGTACAAGACAAGACTTCTGAAAGTGGCCACTACTGCTTCCTGGCTTTGACAGGTCACTTTCCAGTTGTACCTTTCCGAGACTGCCACAGTGGCCACAAGGTTCATTATCCTGGTTTTATTGCTATGGGAAAGGAGGCAGTCAGAGAGAGGAGATCAAGAGGGGGCCCTCAGCTGCTGAGGTTCTGGCAATTGCAGCTGTCTTATGGGGTGAAGAGAACTTAAAAGATGCTTTTAGATGATGTGTGATGAGGACTTTCTAAAAACTTGCCATTTTTTATGGTGAGGGTCTGAAAACAGCAGCACTTGTCCTCTGTGCAAGACCCCCCCCCCGTCCCGCCAAGAGCAA
>NW_010138497.1:7059-13273 GCF_000699245.1 Pterocles gutturalis
GACCTCTCCTCCTTGCCAGACTTTGAGCAAGAGGTTTCAGGGTGATGGAAACCCAAAAAGCGCCACCTTTGCCATCCATTTTGCAATATAAAACTCATCCAGGCATGACAGTGAGACAGCCAAGCCACCCACGCGGTTTTCACTCTTCGCGCATTACAACCTGGCGTGGGGCAGGGCGGCAATTAAAGCTGTGTAACACAAGGAAGACAATCTAGTGTATGACAAGCCAATCAAAGAAACCGGGTTGAATAAGCTTTTGAAGGTGCTGGATAATTAGAGGCGTGGCTGTTTTGTAAATACTTTGGTCATTTTTTCCCCCGGGGGGTTTATTGCACTTCCAGGAAGAGAGCAAGGAACCGTATAAAAGTTCTCGGATGGGAGAGCAGCTCATTCACTCAGCTCCGTTCCCTCTCCAGAGCCTTCACAGACAAGGTAAGTTGATGCTACACTGCTAAAATTTCATTCCTGGGAAAATTTGCTGAACTGAGCTCTTGCAAAGACGGGTCTGTCTGCAGGTGCGGGGATTATCGAGAGCCAAGTTCTGCCTTAGGGGCAGGGGCAATTTTGCACTATCAAAATTGGTCTCAGAACTGCCTATGCTAAGAAAAATGTATCGTTCTTATCACCTGTAGATATATTTGGATTACTTTAGTGTTCAGGCTTCCTAGTTTTCAAAGGATGAACTGCAAATAAGAAAAATAAAGAATGGGATGTGGGAATGAATGAGAGGTGGCAGGCTGAGCTTTCATAGGAAACCTTGGGTTTAAGCTGCGAATTCCAATTTTCTTGCAAGCTGAACTCTTTGACTAAGCTCCTCTGGAAAATGTCAGGAGCTGAAGTATTACGCTGTCCTTGAAGAAATCCAGGAAAGAACTGAGAAGGCAGATTTAAGCTACGAGAGGAAAAAGCCTTTAGCTCAGCTGGCCGCATCCTGGGTGCCTTCTGCATCCTTGAAATCTCAGCTCCAGAAGATTGGTTCCAGAAGGGGGTTAGATGTGCACATAGCATATTCCTCATGTCTCAGGAAATTGGGCAGTGCCCAGTCAAGTGTCCACAGAGCACGGAGGGAGCAGAGGTTGAGGAGGACACAAGGAGGGATGAAGGCACAAGAGTCTCTTCATTTTGAGCACCTGGCTTGGAAGGTGTATTTTGCTTTAATACCATCAGTCATCAACTGTGCCAGGACCCCTCTAGGTTGCAAGTTTTTCAGATCCTTTTGCCTTCATGCCTCTTGCCGATACAGCATAAACTGACACCCATGGTGCATCTGCTCCTCCGTTACACAGCCCTGAGATAATCCCAGGGTGTCTTGCAGGAGTGCTTGTGGGACGCAGCAAAGGGAGAGCAGGGAAACAGCACATGGACCCCAGCAGAAACGGAGATTGGGGCTGTCGGGGTGGGTCATGAGGGTGTTCAGATGATGCACTCTGATCTGGCACTGGGAGATGGAGCCCCAAGCTGGGGAAATGGGACGGGCAGACAGGCAAATCCTGCCGAGCCCTGGCAGGCTCATGAACACATCCAGGAAACCTGAACCCAAAGCAGAGCGAGGAAAGCACTCTGCCCTTCATGCATCTAATGACAAAGGTCTCTCCTTCACAGGGTTCCCCACACCGACCGAAAAATGTGCTCCCGCGCAGACAGAGGCTGCCACAACACCGAGAGCTCCTCCTGCCATAGCAGCGAGAGGTCCTGCCACAGCTCCGAGGGGGTTGTCTGCCATGAAGTGAACGCCGTGCAGGAGGGGACGCCCGTGGTGGTCCTCACCCCCCAGAACCCCGTGACTACCGTGTCCGGGCAGGTGCCAGTGGCCCCCGAGCCCTGCCAGCAGCACCAGCAGATCAAGCAGCCAGTGCAGTGGCCCCCGCAGAAAAAAAGAGGACGAGCCGACGGTCAGCGCACACCGCGGGGCTGCGCCTCTCCCCTCTCCTCCGCCAGACGCAGCCCTGAGCTTGGGCAGGTCTTGCCCCTTCCCTCCAGCGTGAATTACCTCTCCCTTACTCCTGATAACGCAAAGTGGCATTAGCATGGCGGAAACGTGATTTGCCCTCGCGCGCGCGAGAATCTGAATCCATTGATTTCCTGCTTCTGTCTCCAGTAGCAAAGATGTGATATTAAAACCTAACACTCACAAAACCTGCTGGTGTCCTCGTGTTTTTCCACTATTATCCTCCGCCTTATCTTTAGCACCATTCCCAAGCCCCCCTTTATTAACGAGAGCTGTTTTTCCCAGCTTGCAAACAGCTTCCCCCCTTCCCATTGTACTTCAAAGCTCAGCTCCTCGGTCCCCACACCTTGTGCATATGCCAAAGCCAGATGCTGGATTTGGAAAAGCTGTCTGGGGCTGAAGGCGCAGATCACCGTCTTTCATTAATCCCAGCCCTTGGCTCTGCAAAAACTGGCCCTGAGGCTCAGACCCTCACAGACGCATTTTGAAGGAGGTGAAAGCCAACCTTCAGCTTTGTAATTTGTACATGGCTGCTGAGCACAAAAGCAGACTCCATGGAGGAAGTCCTAAAATCACAGATCACCATAGACAGGAAGGTATAAGCAGAGGAAGGAGTACATTATACTTAATCTTCCTTCTGACCTGTCCTAAATAGAGAACACGAGGTTAGACAGATATTTTGTGCAAGGCAACTCTACCTTCTTTGAAAATCCCAGCAAGAGTCCGTGTTGCCCAGACGAAATATTGGCTGATGCAAAATAAAACTGGGTTTAAGTCAGACCACATGCTGCAGCATTGAGTCCCATTGGAAACTCTGGTCCTGGAAACACCATGCATATCTGGAAAACAAGAGAAAGATTGTGAAAGAAAAAAGTGTTCCCAGTTCCTACCCAGGTTTAAGTTAACTTTTCTCAGCAGAAAGTGTAAAAAGTTCTGAGTTTCCCTCACGGATGTAGAAAAAAAGGAATACCAAATGGACAGGTGGCTGTAAAAACCAGCAGCTGTATTTCCCATGGCACTAGCTTCATCCCCAGCTTCTCCTCCAGTGTCTGCCAGCACAGAGGCAGATTGCTGCAGGAATTTGTGCCTTTGTGGGATGAGAGCAGTATTGTGTGTAATGCGCTAGATATTTAATTAGCGAAGGATTTGCACTGAATCTTTGAAAGGAACAAGAAACTTACAATTAGCACTTGTTTTATTATTACTATTATTTAAAATAACAAGGTGCATCATTGCCTTATGCAAGGGACATGATTGCAGGTGGAAGGAATGAACGTCAGGGTCAGAGACAAGCAGCTCTGACTTGTGTTGTGTTGTGCAGTGCCACCGATGGTCCCTGTCCCCCCAGACACCCGGGTACCCCTCTGCCAGGGCCAAGCCCACCCTGTGACAACTGGGATGTTGGAACCAAGCCAGACTGGAGGTTCTGGGCTGGGTTTGAGTCTGACTGAAAGCCTTTGAGGGAAGGGGAGATAAAAATCTCCTATCTTAATTCTTTCTAAGCAATCCAAGTTTTCACCTACGCTCTCGTCTAAGCTGAAGCGCTGCAGGTTGTGTCATTCGTTAAAGAAGAGACGTAGGAAGAGCCTGAGGAACCACGACAGCAAATCCCTCCTGTGCTGGAGTTTTATTATCTCAGCACACACGGCTCGGAAGTGAAGGAGGAAAGCAGATTGCATAAATTCAGCAGGGAATTGTCCCAACCTTCCCCCTGCCATGAAGGACACAGCAGTGATGACACTGAGAACAACCTCCACAGAGGATATTTTCTGGAAGGTGCCTCAAAAGAGTCAGCAGGAGAAGAGGGGGTGAGAAACAGGTCTCAAAAAGCACGATAAACCTAAGGCAAACAGTAGAAAAGTGCCAAGCAAGGGAGCTCGGCATGCAGAGCACGTTTCTCAGCATGAAACAAGTGTTGGGCAATGTTGGGCTGGCTCCTGCACCGCACTCCTGGCTGTGCTTTTGTGGCCACACACAGAGATGCTGTAAGGTGAGAGTCCTGGACCACGCCAGGCTGAGGGTCTCCCGTTAAGTGCAGCATCTCCCCTGACCACAGATGGGTTTGTTTGCTGCCCTTGGTTCCAAATATTTACATCTGACTCACTTTTTTTTTTCTCCCTTTTATAAGACAGATTTACTCCCATAAATGATGGGAGGTTAGCACTGCCTAACCTCAGCCTAAATAAAACCTTGCAGCAAAGTATTTATAGGTTCATTCTGATACTGAAGCACAGATGTGAATGGACCTGTTTGAGGGATCCCCGTGAGTCAGTAGAGCATCACGCAAAATCTGTTGTCCCTGACATCTAATCCACAACTCCATCCCAGTGTTGACACATTCTTGCCTTTTACGTGACAAGAAAATGTAATTGCTGGGTTAGATGGGCATGACCTGTACGTAGACACGGAAAGGAAGACCGAAGTTCATCTGTGATTCATGGGAAAATCCAGGCTCAGAAGCATCTACCTTTACCACATTATGCTGTTTTGTTTATTTTTTCTTGAGCTACAGCCCTGTCTAATGCACATTTCCATATTCTGCAGAGATGCTGTGGCTGAGTACTGAAAGCAGGACAGCAATACTAGTGCTCTGTCCCAGCTGACGTTCCAAGTATTGTCCTTACCATTAGTGTGAAATTTAAGAACTTAAACTGTACTCTGAAGGTTTGCACATGGTCCACCTTCTCGCAACCTCAGCTGGTAAAAATTTCCAGAACGTAAACTAAAGGCATTTCTTACTTAAAATGTTGGGATAAAAATTAGGAATACATAAAAGAAGGACGGAGGGAAATAGGAGGGAAAATAACTACACCTCTGGGAGGGTGAACTGGACTTAGGCTGGTGGGTGCACCTCAAACCATTCTGCTCCGGGATTGGGTATCACTACCATCGACACCGTATTGCAGAATTAGACTAAAACAGCATTTGTAGCAAGAATTAAAAAAATCCTTGATAGGACATAGCATACAAACAAGTTGAAATTTTCAGTGAAGGACATCTTCAGGCTAGTATCTCATTAAAATATCCGTTACCATTGGGCAATTCAGCCAGAGTATTCCTGCTCTAAAAATAATCTGTGTGACTTAACATTAGTAATAATTTTTCCTTCACATGAAGATGTGATCGCATTTAGTTCTTGGTCCATGTGACATCCTGCCACAGCTTGAAGAATGGGTACTTCTGAATTACAAACATCTCTTCCGCTTGATACTTGCCGTCCATGACCAGATCCATTAGTTTCTTCAGTATTGGCGTCACTTTGCTTGAAATACCTTCCAATCTCTTTCATAGGGAGGCGAAGGAATTAGAGTGCTATTAATAACCTATGGGACAATTACAATGCTAAAGCACAGTGCATCAAAGGGAAAATGTCGGAAGCTGAATACAGTGGATAGAAATGGGCTGGGATATATAATTAGGTTACACTTGCCAAGAGATGTCTCATGTCCCAGATAACCCTTTGCAAGAGTATAAAAAGGTCTCTCATCCCAGTTTCCTTCATTCGCTTCTCTGCTCCTATACGAATTCATCCCTGTTGCCAAAGGGGTAAGTCCAATCTTTCTATTTCTCTTGAGTTTCTTTATGAAACCAGCTGCTTTCCTACAAGCTTTGGTAGAGTTGGAGTACGATACTCACTCCTTACCTCTGGACCTTGGTCATGCCAAAGTCCTTGTTACCAACATGAGATGGTTTATTAACGCAAATTACAAGTGGGATAGTCGGAGCAGGCAGAGGTTCAAGCTGAACCAAAACAACCGAAAGTTCGGAAAACAGAGAGAGAGGACAGACGGAGTACGACACTCACTCCTTACCTCTGGACCTTGGTCACGCCAGAGACAAAGTCCTTGTTACCAACATGAGCTGGTTTATTAACGCAAATTACAAGTGGGATAGTCCGAGCAGGCAGAGGTTCAAGCTGAACCAAAACAACAGAAAGTTCGGAAAACAGAGAGAGAGGACAGACTTTATGGAAAAGAGCCTTCAAAATTTTTGAGTAGAAGGCAGCGAAGGGTCTGGGGCCACATATGAGCAACAGATATTTTGAGTAATTTTTCTCTGAAAAGCAAGTTGCATCCATAAAAGTCATGGTTTTAGCAGGCAATAGAAATCATCTCCCAATACCTAAGCAGCATTGAAATAAATTTCTTATCCCTAAAGAGATAAAAATTAGGAAGAAAACAAGGAATTCCAGAGCAAATTAGGGAATGCAGGTATGCTCACATTCACTTGGGCTGCTGTACCAGCATGACGGTTTCCCTCTTCCCT
>NW_010138498.1:0-7669 GCF_000699245.1 Pterocles gutturalis
TTCGTTTTCGCGGTGGGGGGTTTCCCGGTGTTTTCCCGCCCGGCGCGCAGCGGGACAGGGCTGCGCATCCCGCCCCTGGGGCAGCCCGGCGGGACCGCGAGTGCGGCGTGTGTCCGGGGGCTCCGGTAACGCTCTGTGCGGGAAGTACGAGAACCTGCGCGTTGGTAAGAACCGTGTTCTGGTGTGGGAAGATTCGGGGTCACAGGTGATACAAAGAAATAAAATGCGTTTGTGTTGTCACAGATCTGCAGCATCCCCAAATCAAATTTAGAAAATCAGAAATGTAAGCGGGCAAAAGCTGGAGACCTCACCAGTTCCTACACGGCCTCCATAGCCCTCCACAAGTTCAGAGAATCACAGAATGGTTTGGGTTGGAAGGGACCTTAAAGATCATCTAGTTCCAATCCCCTGCCATGGGCAGGGACACCCTCCACTAGCCCAGGTTGCTCAAAGCCTCATCCAGCCTGGCCTTGAACCCCTCCAGGGATGGGGCATCCACAGCTTCTCTGGGCAACCTGGGCCACTGCCTCACCACCCTCACAATGAAGTTCAGCTCCCTTCACCTCCCGCACACATCCCAGGCACAAGCCGCCTTCCCCTCTTTCAGATCCAGGCTCTTTCCTCGTCTCCAGGGACAGCATCACCTGGCCTTGCCCAGCCACATCTCTGAAAGGGTAAAGGGGGGCCAGAAATGTCAACATGGAGGAAATCAGGGGTTTTTTAGAACTTCAGAGGAGGTTTTTGCTTTGAGGGGGGAGAGGAAGGAATTCATTAGATTTGTATTGAATAGGTTTGACTGTAGACAAAGTGAGAAGATACAAATATTGAGATTGAGATTTGCTTCACACATCCAGAGGTCAGACAGTTATCCAAAGAAAAATGTAACTTCCCAAAAGCCACTTCCTACCAGTGCTGATATATTGGGTTTCTCCTCAATCTGTGCTGATAAAACATTAGCAAACTTTAAAAAGTGGAAGCAAGAGAGGTCCTGTATTTGAAGGCTACAAAGCCAAATGTATCACTTACTCAAGATTCTCTTTAGACCCACAGATGTGTCTAAAGAAGTTCTGCCAGATTCATAGACATGATTTTCTGTAAGGATTTTTTTATTTTCCAGGCAAAAGTGAACCCTGCACCTTTCTGAGTGCTATTTCAGCTGGAGCCCAAGAACGTGATGACTTGCAGAAGCATCAGTCAAAGCTGGTTACAAGTTGGCTGCCCTGCTTTGGCAAACACCTGCTCCGATTCATGCTGTGCTTGCAGCAAATCAACCCATGAGTGCTCTTTGTGTACTTTTTTACTTGTTGAGGATTAATTAGTGTTTGTGTAGTGACACAGTTGTCTCTGACACTCCACAGACACAGCTGAAGGCAAAGGGCTGCGTTCAGGCTGTGCTGTAGTTTCCTAACTTCTGTGTTATGGTCACTGTAATGCATATCCTCAAAGTGTAACAAGCATTGCTGACTGATTTACTACTTTTACCTGTCAGATTTTGGTCTTGTGTTTAAGGAAGGAGAGAAGAAGAAGCCATATCAAAGCCAAGCTCTATTACTTGAAAAATTATTTCAACCCTCCCCCCTCTTGATTACCTGAGACTATTCCTCATCATTAAATTCAGCAGAAGTCTCATGGAGTCTCAGCCTTTTGTTCCTTGGAGAACACCACCCTGCATTATCACTCCATGCTCTTGCTGCTGGCTTAACCTCACCGTCAATCATGGAGCTCCTCGTTCCAGCGTACACAGCACTGCAGGAACCTGCCAGGCTTTGTCAAACACGAGCACAAGTCCCAGCCCAAGGTGCTTGTTTTAACTTAAATTATGCATTTCATAACTAGCTTGTAAAGCACTTTGAAGATACAACACTAAGCATTGCTAATACTAAAAGCTATTATTGGACAGGCCTGATGCAAGCAATTAAATAGTAATACCATAAAAAAAAGGTGTGGGATACAAAGGTAGAATTAAGGCATATATGCCTGCTTTATATCCAAATCTTCCAGCTCTTGATTACTCAATACAGCCTGACACTCTGAAAATAAGCTTTCATCTCTCTTTTTATACACAGCCTTCCAGCTAGGAACCGCTAAAGCCCTGTGCTCAGACTAGTGCTTTGCCAGGTCTATGGGTGCTGCCAGCGGGGCTAGCAAGGGACTGCCATGGATCAGTCTTTGTGGAAGGTGAACAGCTGGAAGCTGTGTGACCGGGGCTCTCACCTGCTGCCCACGAGTGTCCAAAATGAGCTGTCTGGACACATGCACAGGGCACTGGGGAGAAGACCTGCAGAGCAGCACTACAGGCTACAGCTGGCAATGGTGAAGATAACTGTGGTGGGGATGAGAAGCTCCCCCCGAGCTCACCTGCCTCCTGAACTAGTGTGTGATTAGTTCAGCAGTGTGTCTTGCCCCAACCTTCCCACACCACCCTGAACAGCAAACTCACAGAGCTGGATGCTGCAGGATGTCTCTTGTACAAGGCATCCAGGTATCTCGCACTTGCAGGTCTCACGTGGATGAATGGCATGAGCTTTATGGTAGGACGCCCCTGCTATAATGCAGAACCTACCCAACCAGATTCCAGCAATGGAGGGAGATCAAATTCCCCAAGTCTGCTAGAAAAAGTGTTCACTCTGAAGGGTAGTGATGGCTGTGTAAACTAAGCTTGTTTGAATACTCAAAGTCATGTTTGCTCTGTAGACTGCCAGAACAAACCTTTGGCCTGGTGACCCTCCTCTTTCCCCTGCATGCAACCCCCAGTGCTGTGCTGGCATGGTGTGTGCATTGGAGCTGGCACTGGGAAGCCAGATGAAAATGAGCCCAGAATACTTTGTTTTCAGCTGGATTGCTCCCAGGATTTGATTGCAGGATGCACACACAAAGAGGTATGTCAGCATGCCTGACAGGGCAGCAGGATCCAGCACAGAGACTGGAACACACAGCACAAGCTGGAGCTGGGAACAGGACGATACGGCAGGAGAACAGGGGAACAGCACCGTGCCAGAAACCTCAGCTTCCATGGGACTGGGAAAGGGGAGGGAGGGGTGAGAGTAGAAACTCACCTTTGGACTCTCCAACCTTCCACCCTGCTGGCACAGCAACACCGAGGAAATAAATCTGCGGTTTTGCAGACATGGTTTTTGGTGGCTGCGCTTTGATGGAGCAGTTGGGTTATGCTCCCTCTGTTGTGCTGGTGCAGCTCTTAGTGCAGTTGTGTCATCAAACAGACCAGGAGACTGCTTTAAAAAAGCAGCACCTTCCCCACCTCAGTTATTTTTACTCTGGCTCAGTTCCCAGGCATGATTCACCTCTTCTCCACCAAGGTGCAACTGGAGGAAGAACACTGGAGTGAGAAAGTGTAGCCAGAAGCAGGTGAATGAGGGTCTGCCTAAATTCATGGTGCCCCTCAAAAAGTGCCCATGGCCCCATGCCTCAGGGAGAGCTTCTCTTCAGCAATCACGGGCAACCTGTTTGTCAGAATTAGGGAGATCAAAAAAGAGGAAAGAAAGGTTGAATCCATTTAGGCACGTGGAACATTTGCATACTATTTTCCTCTGTGAAACATAAAAGGAAATCTGTCTGTAATCATGTTAGAAATGCTCCCTTTTCCCCTCCCATTTAATCTAAGCATTTATGTATGACACTGTCCCCAGTGTGTAAGACAGCAGGCAGTCCAGCAGAGCACTTAAGCATGGATGCTGCCTTTAACACCTGGTAGTTCTTGCTGAAGTCAGTGGAAACACTGAGATAGTTAAAGCTGCGCATGCTTAAATGCTTTGGTAGGTCATGAGCTAATTTAAGGGCAGAGAAACACAGCTCCAAAAGAGAAAAAATAGGTTAATAACACTGAAGTCACGTCAAATCTGTAGAAAATCTCCAGGAATAGGTTCATAATTAGTAAAACTACACTTCTCAAAGAAAATATCCTCACGTTTTCTTCAGTTCCCTTTTTCCCCTGATTTTGCCTGTGGACTATGGTTCCTGCCTAAAGCCAGTTCAGTTTGGACTTCTACACTTGCAAGTTCCTGCCTGAACCTTGTAGCAGCACCTGGGAGCCCGCACCATGCACTGACATCTTCCTGTAGAGCATTGCATGAGTGAGGTGTTTTTCCAGGGGGTAGATGTCTTAAGGTAACCCACAGAACACGCAGTTTGGTGTGAACTCCCAAATTTTTCACATGGAGGCACAGCCCAAGTTAGTCTCCAGAGGACAGGCACCTGCAGTCTGGACTGAGGCTCATTTTGCTCCATTTGTATAAGGCAGGCACTGTGCTTCAGTGAAGGTTTCCAGTCTACATTTTCCTACCCCCCCCGAGTGCACCAACTCCTTGGTTAGAGGTGAAGTGGGTTTGTCACCCAAAGAGACATAACCTCAGGTTCCACCCTGAAAATTAAAAGTCAAAGCTGAGCACCCCCAAGAGTGGAGTCTCTTGGATCACAGGTTTTCACTGAGGTACCTCCGACCTGTTCAAGCCCTGCTTCAGGTACTTAAGTGCCTTTTTGGATCCCACTCAAAGCCTTGCATTCCTGATGGGCTTAAGTGGGCTCAGCAGACTGAGTTTTGGGGGTCTATTAGACTCCTGATAAGATCAAGTCAAGGTCTCAAGTCCATAAGACCTTGACCCAGTCTTACCAGTAAACTCAGGTGAGGTTTTGGGCTTAGAATCCCCTTATCTTAAACCCAAAAGCTTATCCACTTTTTTCAGTTATGTTAGTCAGTCTAATAAAAAATGTTACCTCGTCTATCCTTAGACTGTGTATTTGTAAGAGCGCTGTAACAAGCCTGCCATCAAGACCACACTGGTCCTGTCAGCTTTGCCCTCATGCTCCAAGGTTGGCTGGTGCCCCACAAGCACACTGCATCCCACCAGCAGTCTGGCATCTCAGTTTTGGTTCTGTTTTTCAGAAGTTGGGTGAGCGAAACCTGCCAAGAAACACTGTGTTCAGCCGACCATAGCAGAAGCTGGAGAAACACAATGCAGTGGTCAAATGCCAGGTCTGGATTCAGGAACGTACGAGGAAACAACAGCAGCTGGGCAAGCAGCTTCTTTGCAAAGTAGATCCAACAAGCCATCTGCAAGCTCCGGGTGCTTGTAAAGCAAAACTGGGCAGCAGAAAGCAACAAGGAGTTAGGATTTTTTTATTTAATGGCCTCCTCTCACCCCTGAAACCCTTTCTCTGAGGCTCAGCAAGACCTGCAGTAGTTTCCCTCTGACTTTTCATCTCTCGCCAGCCTTTCCCTGCCACCTCCAGGAAAAGGCCCTTTCTCTGTAGCTGCAGGTCTTCATAATTCTAGGATACACCCGGGCTGAGGAGTACAGAAACAATGTCAGCTTTTGCCCCCTGCTGACGCTATACTAGCACCCTTCTCACACCTCCATCGTCAGAGTAAGTCACCCTTTGGCAGCTCTTGGGCAGCAGCAGTTCCATTTGCCTCTGCTTCCACTGCAACACCTCCATGTCTTGGGTGGCTACAGCCCATTTTCAACCATGATTCAATGGAGAACAAAAAAGCTCTCAAGAGAAGGAAGTGGGGCTAAAGCTTCTTTAGAAGCAGGATTTAGTAATCCCAATCACCACCTTTAAAAATCAGTGCCCTTGGGCCCCAGCCAGCCCTCAGCTCTGTCAACATCTTTACTGCCAACTTTACTAACAGTCACACAAATGTAAATCTAGTGTGAGAAGAGGATTAAGCCCATTCTGGTTTTATGGCCTATGAAATGTCTACTGCCCTCCTGCCACTGTGCAGTGATACATAACACAGGAAAGGGGAATTCAGGCTGCTCTTGCAGCTTCAACATTTTAAAGGAAAAAACGTAATTCCAGAAACTTTACCAGCCAGTGAAGTGTACACGCATACAAGGTTTCTCCTAAGTCAGAAGCGAAAAGCCTGTGCCTTGCCAGATGCTGGCTGAAGTACACTATTTTTTTCCTGCAAAATAAGATTAGCAACAGCAATTTTGCATGCATTCAAGTTCAGGATTTTGTCTGCAAGGGGATTAAAGCTCAGGCAAACATGAGCCTGCCTGGATACTGCCCTGCTCTGGGGGACTGCTCTCACTTGGGATGAGACCTGTGCAGGGGGCTATTTAGGAATCCCACTACAATTATTATTTCTTCACAGATGACTCAGTTGGCTGAGATTTGCAAGAAGGACTGAGGGAATTAGATTTATGGTTTCTAAACATTTCAGATGGATGTGGGTTCCTGACTCCCTTAGGCTGATATTTTCATAGAAAAGGCTAGAAAGGGTTTTTTTACTACAACACTTATGATTGGATTTCAGCTTTTGGGCTGGGAAGGTATTTTGGTTCCAGGCTTCTATAATCTTACGGCATGGCTTGGATCTCCTCGCAGGATCACAATGTAAATACCACTAAATAATTGTTATTGTTATTAACAGTGTAACTCCACTGAGCCGTCAGCATAGAAACAGCCAAGATGAATACATATTTCAATTAAAGATGCAGAATTATGCGTATTTATGCACAAGCCTGAAAAACAGACAATATTTAAAATGTACTTCAGGGCAAGAAATACAATTAATTTTTCATTACCTTTATTATTTTCCAGTTTATCCTGGTCTCAGCCTTGAAAGTCTCGTTCAGTCCTTACCTGTATAAAGTTGCTGTTGTGTTCAGTGTAAGATTTTCTGAGCGACAGTGACTTTTTTGGGCACAGAGGATAGGTAGGGACTATAATGAGATGTTGCACTGACCCTCGAAGGCACAACTGATAGCGTTTGCCGAAGTGGAAATCCATCTCCCTGGCAGACGCTCACGTCCACTCTACCTTTCTGCTTCATCTTTCAGGCCTTCCGATGAAAATCTCCTGCAGATCAGAAAGAAAAGTGGCGCAGGAAAGACAGACTGCAGTGACCTCTTGATTTGGTATTTAGTGCTGTTTGTTTTGGCATTGTGGATATATTTAGTAAACTGTCATCTGTTATAATTTGTGTGGGGACAGCTCCCATGTTTTGAGAAACATTCACTGTCCTGCATCGCCCGAAGTCCTTAAATTGCTCTTTCATTTACACACTGGGCTATTTTAAAAAGCAGCATTAGGGGACACAGCTTCTCCCTTAAACCCACCATGAGGATCCTGTGCTGCCAAACACTTGTGCAGCGTCACGACAGTTTTTTAGCCAAGTCCTCTTCTCCTGAGCAAACAATTTGGTATTTATTTGTAAATAGATTTTCTGAAACCAAGGGAAATGCATGCTAAATAAGACACTGCTGTGTTTTCTGATGGTGTGCCAGACTGCCCCTTGAAGCGTGGCCCCAGCCCCGCTGGTGGTATCATCTTCCCTGTGACAGGCTTGGCTATTCTGGGGGGCCCTGGTGCTGGGTGACCTGCTCCGCGGGAGTGTGTGTACCACCATGGCATCACATGTGGGCAGCCACCAGCCCTGTGTTAGTACCAGTCATGGGTTTGTTTGCTCATCCTCTGCCCAGGACTGACCACAGAGCAACACCTTGCTTGCAATTTGTGTGGGGAAAAAACCAAACATTTTGTGTTTAGCCCAAACATCCATCTGTCAGCACTCAGAAGTCACGCTCACATCTCAAAGGAGAAGGAAAACAACAAAAAGAGCCCATACTGGCACAAAGCTGGGGTATATCAGCAGGGTGGTGCAGTTCTGCTGTCATCCTGCCCCAGCCCCTGCAGGGCTCCA
>NW_010138498.1:7690-28143 GCF_000699245.1 Pterocles gutturalis
CCTCTCTGCACCCTTGCAACCTGCCATCCCCCCGCCATGGGGATGCTGTACCCCACAGCCGACCTGTCAGGATGAGCTTGCCCACAGCACTGTCTGCCAGCCCTGGAGAGGATCCCAGCTCAGAGGCAGCCATCACACCTCCTGCAGCCAGCTTTGGGCTTCCTCAGCCTAGGAGGGCAGCGACAACTCCTTATCCCTTTGACAATCAGGTTTACTCCTCTCATTACACTCCTAAATTGCTCCTGACATGGGCTTGTCCTGCAGCAAGTCCCAGATCTCTTCCTCAGATACACACTACCAAGATTGGGTCTTGGTGTGCAGCGGGGAACCGAGCTGCCCCCTCCAGCTTTGGACACCACAAGAAGCTGCTGGACATCTCCCAGCTGCCGTACAGTGAATCCCTGGCCTTTATTCTGCAGAAATAAAGTAAATACTTTCTCCAAATTTTAATTTCTGGAGAATATCTACTGATACGTAGGCCAGTGCAATACCTTATCATGTATCATGTACTGCTTGCATTGGAAAAACCAAGGTCAAAGAAGTACACCTTGCAGGCACAGCGGAAATTTTGTGATGACTGCAGTTCTTCCAGGAGTTATTATTATTAGGGTTTCTAGTGCATAAAATCCAGGACTCTCTCATGGCAAAGGGGTGCATTGCTGCCAGCAGTGGAAAAAGGGTGAAAGGAGCCTGTGCACAGCCCTGGAGGTGTCAGCTGTAACGGAGTTGTTACAGATACCCATGCAGGAGCTCGTGCCTGCTGGAGGCAGGTGGAGGTTGGACCAGTTCAATGGAATGGGGTGGGCAGGGAGCAAAATGGTCTCAGTGAGTGGCTGGAGGAAGACAGGAGCAGAGGAGTCCCCAGCAGAGCAGAAGCTCATGCAGACGGGAAGGAGCAGGCCAAAGACGGGCAGAATGTGGGCATGAAGGGCGATGAATGGCTGGATGAGGCTTTGAGCAACCTGGGCTAGTGGGAGGTGTCCCTGCCCACAGCAGGGGGGTTGGAACTAGATGATCTCTAAGGTCCCTTCCAACCCAAACCATTCTATGGTTCTATGATTCTATAAAGTCCTGGCAGAGCCTGGGCTCGGGTGGAGGGTGGCTGACGCAAGACCTTGCTGCTGCTCCAAGAGGCATTTCTGTCCTTCCCCACCACCTCCGGCCGAATGGTGTTCACATCTCTGCATCGGAACTGGCACATTTGGGAGCCATAAATCCGAGCTTAAATGAGCTGATGCAGCTGCAGAACAGTCCAGAAAAAGGCATATAGTTGATTTTTAGTTGGCTCGCTGGAGCCAGTGCGGAGATCCACGTCTGACAGATCAGGGAAGGTGAGCGGGCATGGCGCAGGCTGCAGCTTCTGGCAGCTCTGCCCCTTGGGTGAGCATAAGCCAGTGTTTTGTTTAAACTGATCTAAGCAGGGTGGTCCCAGGTGGGTGATCCCATCCCAAGCTGCCCCAGCTGTGCCCTCTCCTTCCATCCTACATCAGATTTGGTGATGAGAGGCCACCAGAGTGAGTCAGTTCAACTAGCAGAGCCAACAGAAAACTACCAGGAAGCCTTTTTTTACAGAGAGAGTGGTCAAACACAGGCTTCTTCGGGAAGTGGTCGATGCCCCATTCCTGTCAGTGTTTAAAAGGCATTTGGACAATGCCCTTAATAACACGCTTTAACTTTTGGTCAGCCCTGAAGTGGTCAGGCAGTTGGACTAGGTCATCATTATTGTTGGTCCCTTCCAACTGAAAATATTCTGTTCTGTTCTGTTCTATTCTATTCTATTCTATTCTTTCTTTCATGGAGGTACTTTCTGGGATGCAATCAGATCAGTTTACTGAACACATCCACGTGTCATGTCATCACTAGAGGCAATAATCTTAAGCGTGTGGTTTTATGATGTGGCTGAGCCCCTTTACCTGCCACAGCACCCAAGGGGCACAGTTGGGTCCCTTGTTCCCTCCCCTTTGCACTTGTGACTGGGCAGGACTGCAGTGCTGGCACTGGGCCTCACTGACCACACAGCGATCTCACCCTTCAGGGAGCTGAAGCAACCAACAGCTCATTGTAAAAAGTAAAAATAGCTTCTGGCTGGGCTAGTAGAGTGCCCTGACTCCCCATGCCAGTGAGTACCGAAGCAAGGGATGAGGGGAACTGGATTTGCTGGCGGTTTGATGCGCTGAGTGGTACCCTAAAGCTACCCCTCCAGCGTGACCTTCCAGCAGCGTCAGACCACAGCGAGACCTGCAGTGCCAGTCGGCGGGCAGAAACTGATGCCCGCAAGCAGATGTGCAGTGAACTGTCCTGTGCTTCTGTAGCAAGATGCAGCACTGGGCTCCAGATGTTTTGCCGACCCAGAATGAAAAGTCAGGTGAAGGTCTCTCCAGGCGATACAGACCCAGCTGCAGGCAGATGTGCATGAGCAGACTGTATTTCTATAAAAGAACACATCTTTTAGGACAAAACTCAACTCCTGCTAGTGCAAGTGAAGGTAAGCTGGATGTGGGAGAGCACGGGGTTGTTGGAGCAATGAAATGACTCCTCTAAAAGTGCCAGATGGGCCCCGAGAAAGCCCTGTGTGACACAGAGATGCTGTTATTCCACTGCCACCATGGACTAAACCAAAATGTAAACCTCTCTCAAGTTCAAAGTATTACTCCATGCTGTTTTAATAACAAAGTTCACTGCATAATTTGGCTCCGTGCTCCTTATTCACTTCAGGCAAGTGAAATGGGAATGGGGTGAGAGGCCAGAGCTGAAACACAAAGAGAAGTTGCTCACAACTGATGTTCAGTTCGTGCCACTAAACCTTTATTTTCAGTGCTACTAATCCTTCATTTTCATGACAGCTTCGAAGATCCATTATAATTTAATGAAAAAGCTGAATCCAGAGATGTAGCTGCAAAAGGGTAATTGCCTACTGTGCATTGTATTTAGAAGAGGCAATTAACTGTATATTCCACGGATGGATTGAAGAAATTAATTTTAACAATGACAGAGTTCAACAATCAGGAAATCTTGGTTTAAAAAAATCTATCTGGTATTTCTATTTTCTTTTTATATTGGGTCTCCATAGTTATTTCCATTTTTAAAGAAAGATTGATTTCAGCAACTGCTAGAATTAATCAGATGTGACTAACCAGGAAGGTACCTTTAGCTTTCACTTATTCAAGTGAGTCTGTATCTTATATGAATTTATTCAGATTCCAAATTATCTTTTAAATAAAACTGTTAGAAATAGTGAAAGATGCTTTTTTTAACAAGGTTATTTTTCACTTAAGTCAGACTCAATGGAGGTTTGGTTGCAATTAAAAATGAGTTAACAGATGCTTTAAAATGTATTTTCACTGTATGAAATATCGTAGCTGTCCTGAATACATACAGGAAAAGACACAGAACTTACACTTCTTAAAAAATTAAAACTAACTGATTTATTAAATAAATGTGCATTTTCTGTGATTGGATTTGCACTTTTTTTTTCTGGATTCCAAGATTTCAGAAGTGCTAGCTCTCATCCTTAGCTGTCCACCTTTCTTAGGTAAGAGGAACAAAAGAAGTTTTCTTGCTTTTTCAGCTGCAATTAGTTTGTTGAGCTATCCTTACCCAAGTAACTGAATAAATTGAAAATAACAAACACTCTTTCTGCTCCTGCAGAGCAGGCTCTTGTCAAAGCCAGGACCCTGCCTCGTGCCAGGGCTGGCTGCTGGACCCTCAGACCAGAGCATCCTGTCAGGACATCGGCACTGCAACCTTCAGTGACTTTACAGCTACATTAAACTGTGGCTGCTGTTGGTCATATTTAACTATAAATAGCCTTACTGCCAAAAGAGTACATACAATTAAACAGCTCCGGTAATCTTTGTGGTTTTTCAGAGAGTGGTGCCAAGAGCTGGGGTAGTAGGTGGGCTCCTGGTGACATGTATCGGCATGGCAAATCCTCCTGATTAAGTCAAAAGCACTTTGGTGCAAATCTACAGAAACTGTTTTATCCAGGTCCTGTCTGTGTCTCCCACCAGCCCGACCGAGCCCTGTCTAAATGAAGTGTCGTGGTTTAAGCACACACTAACCCACCACATGAAGGCCCATCATTAAATGCTTTTAATCAACCCCCCTGTGATTTGCAGAAGCAACGATGACATCTAGCGGGGAAGCGCATTATTCACACCAAGGGGGAAGGCACAATTAATGCTGCTAATTTCCAAAGAGGAATGACCACCACTGTTGCTAGTGGTTGGAAAAGCACCAACAACAAACGTTTTGAAAGCCTATCCCAATGATTTGTACATGTTACATGACCCCGAGTTTCTGGGGGAGAGCTGGTATGCAGTGCTGTGAGCAGCCCTGTTGTTTTTCACTGTTTCATAGAATCATAGAATGGTTTGGGTTGGAAAGGACCTTAAAGATCATCAAGTTCCAAACCCCCTGCCATGGGCAGGGACACCTCCCACTAGCCCAGGTTGCTCAAAG
The DNA here is from genome assembly GCF_000699245.1 of Pterocles gutturalis. Taxonomy (NCBI): domain Eukaryota; kingdom Metazoa; phylum Chordata; class Aves; order Pterocliformes; family Pteroclidae; genus Pterocles; species Pterocles gutturalis. The sequence goes on from NW_010138498.1 coordinate 12,152, forward strand.
CCTCATCCAGCCTGGCCTTGAACCCCTCCAGGGATGGGGCATCCACAGCTTCTCTGGGCAACCTGGGCCACTGCCTCACCACCCTCACAGTGAAAAACTTCTTCCTAATGTCTAGTCTAAATCCACCCTCTTTCAGCTTATACCCATTACTCCTTGTCCTCTCACTACACTCCCTGATAAAGAGTCCCTCCCCATCTCTCCTGTAGCCCCCTTCAGGTACTGGAAGGCTGCTATTAAGTCCCCTCGGAGCCTTCTCTTCTCCAGGCTGAACAACCCCAACTGTCTCAGCCTGTCCTCATAGGGGAGGTGCTCCAGCCCTCTGATTAATTTCATGGCTCTCCTCTGGACTCTCTCCAACAGGTTTCAAGCATCATGGAATCAAAATTTCTTTTTCCAGCCTTAAAACTGATAGGTTAAGGCAGCAGAAGGAAGGGGTCTCACCATTGAGTTTAACTCTGTGTTTTGCCTGTTTTGTACTACAGAGATTAATGTTGCATGTTTATGTAAATGCCAAATAATGGCACATGCTCTATGTCGCTCCTCTGCAATCATATCTGACATTAGCTGTGAAAACCTGAGAAATCACGGTTTTTATGCCTGTAGTCTGTGCATCTCTGTGTGCTTTTAAAGGATGGTTTGCCAACAAGTTGGATCAGAAGAGAAGTGAAAGGAGAAGGTGTTTCCCTAGAAACCTGAAAAGACAATAGCCGGTTTTATAGTCCTGATAAGCAGAAAGATCTCGAAGGGAATGATAACTCTCCCATGGCTTAGAAATGAGCGTGGGACTAAGGTGGAAGAGCCCACAGTGGGATACCAGGAAAACCTGCTACCACCACAGCCAGCAAGGGGGGGGGGCTGAAAAACCAGGAGAGACCTGTGCCTGTAAGGTTTATTTTGCTTTTGCAATTCAAAGTGCATGAGGTTTATCCATAAGCACCCTGTTTGGAAAATGCTGTTGTAGGTCAGGGCAAAGCCTTTAGATTGTACAGGTTACATTTCTTCCAAGATCCAGCTTTCCTACAGGAAATATGGAGGCAGAAGCAGTTTCCAGGAGCTTCCCCAGGAGAGCTGTCAGTAAGACAGTATTGGCAGAGCTGCCTGGTTCCCCAAACTGTGCAAAGAGCACGGCCTGGGAACCTGAGAAAACTGCTTTTTCAGTCTTGAATTATGAAATACCTGTAATAAAATAGGGAATATTCTCAGGAAATTTGTAGAAGAGAATATCCAGTTTTCACTGAAATTTCTAAAAAATAAGGGATTCCTATGACTGCAAATAAAATTTACAAAACATATCCTGTTTTTTGACAAAGAAAAAATTTAATCAGGACCTTAAATAATAGAGTTCAGTTACACAGAGAGCTAAAGCATTCCTCAGTTTAGGTTTCTTCATTAAAACCTAACACTAATAGAGAACTCTGGGATTGTTCAGGATTACTGTAGTGTTCAGCCTAAATCCCAAGGTAAATACTGGATACATGTTTTCTGCTCTGGGAGTGTATTAAATAAGCAATAAAGCTTCTCCCCAAATAAAGTGTCTTGTGTCTCACAATGTCCCTTTCAGCCACTGCAGAAAGCTTGCAGATGCTGCAAGGCTCCCTGCCCAACTCAGCAAGAGTGGCAGGACTTGGATGCACAGGGATGCTGAATCCTTCTCATCCACACACGACAGATGCCCCTATAAACACCAGAAAGGAGGAGGGTTTTTCTGATGTAATTTCCACTGTGGCAGCTTCTTTTAAAGCAAATTGTCTTCACAAGCAGCTCTCAGCATCCCATGTTCTTGCAGTTGTACAACACAATTTTACTCATTACATTTACATGTCTTTTTTTTGCCTGCCTTTGCAGTTTGGTGCTTTATTAAAGCTTTATTAGGACTCTAACTTGAAACTTGGCAAAGCCACTCACAGACAAAGCAAAGATGCAGCTGCTAGAAGAGGACAAAAAGTAATCCCTGCCAGCACCGAGTTGTGTTTGCTTGGAGCAAAGTGGACTGCGTGGAAACAGCGATGCATACCAAACAGGCAATCATGCCTGCACTGGAGTGCCTCATGGTGTTCTCTTCTAGTCTCAAATGCCACATCTAGAGACTGTAAGCCAGTTCCCAGTGTTGCCTCTTTAGGCAGAACAGTATCAGTATTTCAGACTCACCATATACGCTTATGTATTTATCTTCTCTTTCCAAACACCCAGAAAGCGCCCACCTTAGGGTTATGGACTATAACAGACACATGCACAGCGGCACCACACTCTGCCCAGCGTGAGTACAGAGGGTGGTAAGGCTGTGCCCATCTTATGTGCGCCAGCTCATGTCTTCCAGCTCCCAGTAGCCTGCAGGCAACCTTGAATGTTACTGGTCAAACACCTCCCAGTCCCACCCATCTTTTCCATTATCGTTATTGCTCAGTGTGCAAACCCTTTCCTCCACACAACGTTGAGCTGCCCACACAGATAACCAACCTCACTGCCGAGACTCAGGAAATCTCCACTCTCCACTTGGGGTGACTAAGCAGCAGTGCTCCTTTTTCACTTATTTACCAACAGTGGCTTATTTTCATCCCCACCGTGTGCCCATAAAGCACACGCCAGTGCACAAGAAGTAGGGAAGCAATGAAAGCAGAAGGGCTGATTTCCCTGTTGTGTATTCAGGGCTGCATAGAAAAGGACAGATGTGCAGCTCCCAAGATACGAGCCCCCTTTAATCTCTCCTTACTCAAGGCTGGCAGTACTTTATTATGGATCAGTAACTTCTGATAGGTTTTGACTGTATTGCTATCCTTGTCAAGCAGCACTTTACTCCAGGATTAGCCCATTTGATTTGAACAGGCTTGTTTGTGACCTTTTAAATCTCCCAATAAAACATGAGGCATATGATGCAGACGTACCACGTGAAATTTGCTGGCCTGTGTTACACAGGTTGGCAGAGCAGATAAGCAGACAACGGTTCAAAAGCTGAATCCTCATGTTGGCGAGGGGGTTTGCAGGTGAGAACTTGGTGTCTGGGGAACTAGTCCTGTGGAAGGGCAACAAAGAAACTTCACTGAAAAAACAGACAGTGGGATGGTAACAGCTTGGTGTAAGAGGTTTTGGATTATTCCCCCCCACCACCACCTGAAGTAAACAGGAGGCCGTTAGATTTACTGATTTCATTTTTTTGTGACAGATGCTGAAAATGCATTTAAGGGAGGGATCTGCACCAGGGGACATCTGGGAATCTGGACATACCAGGAAAAGCTACTATAGACATTTCATCAGAGAATGTTTGCTCATGAGGTTTCTGTTTCTCTTCACAGTCATTGAAGTGAATAGAGTGCAAACAGGAGTGACTTCCCCAGGTCTTTCAAAGGTCTTTATTAAAGGCTGGAAATGGGTGACAGATGAGGCTGCTCTGCCTGTTTAAAGGGTCTTACTTAGGGACACTCACATAGTGTGAGATTTCCACATGCCCACATGGGTGAGACTTGCTCATAAATCCCACATTTTTGGGAAGCACATCAAGCAGTTGGACTGAACATGCACCCAGTGGCTGAGGTTTTTTGGAGAGCAGAGGACCCACTGCACATGCATGGGCAGCTCAGCATGCAGGTCGTACGGTCGTGCTGGATGTCTGGACCCGTGGGAAGTGCTCACGGAGACAGTACAGCCAGACTTGGGCTACTGCACCTCTGGAAATCTTTAGTAAACAGAAAGGACTTAGTCAGAGAAAAGCAGCAGATGTATGGGAGCCCTGAGTCCATCTATAAATGCTAGTGCTCTCAGGCACTCTGACACACACCCTCACATCCATCCCCAAAATTTTCTAATTAATTTTAATGAGCACAGAACTCACAAAGGTGAGTGTCCTGGCAGCTTTATATGTGCCTTCTCACACTCCTACAGGTCTCTCTTTACCTTCATCTGGAAAGCTGCCTATTTACTCCAAGCTATGTGTAATGTTTGTGCACACAAGCTGGGAACGCTGCTCCTCACAATCCTACAAATAGGGCACATTTCCAGATTTCTTTCCCAGGTCTCTTTTATTTTTTGCCAGAGATTTCCATCCCCCTGGTTTAGGTTTCTCTTCATCCACGCTGTAGCTACCTCAAAGATGACTAAAAGGCTTACAGTTAACAAGTGCCGCTGGAAGAAGAAAGGAATTAGTATCTTCAGAGCAACACTCTGACTCGGAGCAGGTCTCAGTGTGCGCAAGCCAGTTGTTGGGCCATTGTCCTTGCTCCCTGCTCCAGCATCCTGACTTCCCTGGCTACCCAACTCCATGCTGGCCAGGGCAATGCTGGTACTTCCAGATATTTTCCTACACATCTTTGCTCCTCCTTTAGCCCAGAAGATGCACTTCTGTTGGCACACATTCGTAAGTGCAGTGATTTATTTGATGCAGACTGGCACATTTATGCACTTACTACATGTAGTAAACCTCAGGTCTGGTGTGTGCATACAGATGCATTTATGTAATTGAACATTTAGGGGTAATTACTCTAATTGCCTTGCTTGACTTGTTAAGTCTCCCCTTCTGAAGATGAAATTCATTTACCTAAGAGGCTCCATCTTCACAGTCTCCTTCATTCGTATCTGTCCCTTACACAGAGGAGGGCTTTTCCATACCCCCTTTCCTGCACTGTGACCCCGTACATTCGAGGCAGGCAGTGACTAGGGCAGCTCAGTCCTCAGAGCTGGATGCACACACCACAGCTGGTCTGCAGTAAGGTGTGTTTGCTTGCACAATCCCACGATTTCTAGCAGATATATAACCCAGCTGTAGCTTGGCATGGTGTTCTCCCTCCCTTTGTCCCCACTCAATAACCAGCACAGGCTGAAGAATTCTGCAAGCCCTGGCTATGCAATAGGGGTTTCTGCATACGTGTATGAGCTAATCTCTCCGTGTTTGCAAAACTCCCTGATCTGTGTGTTCACAGATGACTCTGCAAATGAGAAAATGCTACAGTTTAAGCACAAAGCTGCAAAGACCTTGACGTTATGAAAACCAAGCCTCCAGCATACGGGTTGTAACGTTGCATTTTGACTATTTAGATAAGAACACACCACCTACTCTATTACTCTTTACAAAGGCTGAGGTTTAATCATTGATGTGCCAAAAGGAGATATGCCTTCGTTCTTGCAATAACTCTCCTCTGTTTGCACTGAGGTGAAGGGTCCAGAAGGAATGGAGCTGTTGTAATCATTTGCCAGCTCCTCTCAGCATTTCTTAAGAGGCAGGCTTTTATGCGTCGATCATGCCCTAATCCGCCTCACCCAGCAGCCTTTTGCTAGAGGGGTGAATTTTCCCAAATCAGAGGGCTTTCCCAATACTTTTCAGCAGATATAGAAATTATCCTCAAAAAAGTAACCAGTGGGGTCCAGAATAGAAATACAGCTTTGAACCAGTGCTCTTCTTTAGCTCGGCAAAGGCATTAAGTTGTTGTGTTTTAAAGCCACAACATAGCAAAGATTATTTAAAATAAATAGCATAAATGCTTTTTGGCCTTTTTTTCTCTTTCTGGGCTTTGGACAGCTGGACTTAAAGTAACACCTGCATTTATTTGGACAAGTGGAAAGAAAAATGGGGCAAACTCATTCATGCTCTTTTAATTCTCTGAAACAGCTCTAAATGAGATTTTATTGTTTATACAGCATATATAAAACAGGCAATGATCCAACACAAAGTTTTGTGGTGCTGTCCTTCAGAAAATTTCTTTAATCCATTTGTGGGTTTCCTGCTTCTGTGTAATACACATTCCAGACTCCCACAAGTAATAACAAACAGCCTTTATAGCATGCCACAACACAGTGGCCCAGTATGAGAACAAACCTTTCCTTGGAATTCAGAGGTACCTGCTCCTGCTTGGCACCATTTCTCTGTACCACTAGGTGGCTTTTCCACCCGGTAGTTTGTATCTCTTTCTTCAAAGGCACTACAAGTACAATGAATCTGCTCCTAAGTGCAACCATCACACTGGTGGAAAAGAGAGAAGAAAGCTAACACATCATTCAGCAGATGAACTCTTAAACTCCCCATCCATTTACAAGAAAATCTTTACCAGTCCCTCTGTACTTCTAATGTTTTGTTTCAAATTAGTTACAGATAGCTAGCTTTTAGATCTTGAGTAGCATAAGATGTGTGCTCAGATATATTTCTCTACAGCTACAAAACTTTGCAAAGTAGTGCACGACAGGCATGTTTGTAGCTCCTCAGAATAAACCAAGTAGTAACATAGAAACAGAACATGTAGTATTTAGTGAAATGCATTGTCTCGCCATATTCTCAGGAAGAGTAAATCCAGGTTTGCTACATGATATGTCCTTGAGCAACTCTGTCACTCTGACTTTGTGTCTCCAGTTTCTTAATGAGGTCCAAGTACACCAGGAAAAACGAGGAAGAGTCCTGTCCTGGGTAGGACTCAGAAGCCATATCCCACAAAGAAATTACTCTACTAAGGGAATGATTCTGTCTGGATTTTTTTTTTCCAGAACAAACCAAATTTTGCCCTTGTTACTGTCATTGTCAGGAGGACTCTGACAGTGCTTTTTCTCAGCTGGCACTTAAAGGGTGAGAAAAACACAGTGAAATGTAGTAATATGGCCCTGGTACTACTATGCGACCAGAAGTGTGAGCACTCCACCAGTGTTGGTAGGATTAAAGAGTAGTACAGAAGAGGTAGTACAGTTTGCGGCTGCAGAAGCTCTGCCAGACACATTACGTACAAAACAAAAGAGTTTTAAGACTTCTCCTGACTGCACACATAGTTTAAGTATCCACCAAACAAATGCAGGGCAGAAAGCAGACAGAGCTAATGATAAGAAGGCATATTAAAAAAGGTGTACATGCATATGTATACTTTTCTATTTAGATATACAGAGATGGGCAGCAAGCCAGTCATAAAGCAAAATCACATGACAGAAAGTGAGCATTTTCAGCCTGCAAGAAATAAGGAGAAAACCATCTGATTAGCCAGAAAAACTGCAACATTTAAGATGAGTTGACTGTGACAACTCCAATCCCTTCATGAATAGTGTTTTGTCGTCCTTTGTTGTCTGGCTAAGCTGGTTTTGAAAGCCCCTTCATCAGCAGTACATAGTTTCTAACACAATAAAGGTGCAAACCTAAACAATCCTTAGAACACTCAGGTTCTTAACTGATGAACCCATATTGCAAGTTTCTCCAGTCATGTTTGGTTATAAACAATTTTTTTTTTTCTAAAATAAAGTCATCAAAAAGATATGCAGTCTCCCATCACCCCTGAAATTAATAACTTCTTCAAAAAATGCTTCTCTTACTATACATGATATTTGATTGCTTGTTCTTCAGCAGCCATAGCAGATCACAAGGGTGGTATTAGAAGATGAAAAGGTAAACTAACACAGAGCTCCTGCATCCTGAAGTCATGCTTTAAGCATAGTTGCACCACAGTTCTGTGAATCATCAGTCTTGCATTCTTGGCCAACTTCTACCATTTACATATCCTGACTCCAAATCTACAGCTGCTTAGCTTTTGTCGCATGACTGATCTCACTGAAGTCCAAGGACAGGACTTAGGGAGCCTCCAATACAAGTACTGCAGCTCCCAGTACCTGTTGATTCAGATCACCTCATCACGTGTCTGCTGCCTTTGCAGCCAAAGCAGTTAAGCTCCATCAAATATGGCTCTCCTACACTACAATCACCAAACTGCAGGGTCATGCATTGTGTTGCTAGATCTCTTTCTAGCCCTCTTGTGTTTTACAGCCCACAGTCTAAATTCGGGAGGAAGGATGGAAGAAGCAATGCCCTGGATTATGCCATAACCTAGTGGCTACAGCTGTCTTCTGAGTCATGAGTGAGTTGCATTCCATCAGGCCAAGGTGAAACTGAATTTATATTTCCTGCTCCCTAGCTGACTGCGTTTATTAAGCTATTATGGAAAGGATAAGCTCTGGTGCTTCTCTTCCCTCATCCTTTTCACAGAAGCCTGTGGTTTCTCTGTGAACAGTGCTGGACTCAGTGCTATGGGGTTCTGAGCATGTATAGCAGAGTGGGTTTCTCCAGGGATTCAGGTGGAATGTAGACAGATCCTTGCTATGTTCCTGAACCATGCCAGGCCCTACCTGTCACTGCCACCTGTGCTGTTATGGGCACTCCAGTTTAGTGACCTTGGGAACTGCCAGGACAGGTGAGTAGGTGGTAGGATTTTTTACATACCTGTAGGATCAGATAACTGCTACAGCAAGATACTTATACGTAGTTTTCTTGAACCTGGCCAAATGAATCCATCTGAGTCCCATTTATGGTGCCCAAAGTAAATATTGTAGAACCTATCGTGACAATGTCCTTATTTAAAGACTTGGATGTCTAAGGGCAAGTCATATAACTCTACATATTTTAACTCACCACTCCTAAAATTTTAATTACTTACCTCATTATGATATTTTAAGGGTTAATTTACATTTGAGGAAACATCAGAGACACCCACATAATTCTGAGCACTTTCTGCCTAAGTAAGAAGAGCAGTAATGCTCATGCTACCTTGAGAGTGAGAGCCTGAAGAACTACTGGTTGCAATCAGAATACTTGTCATACAGGTTCTGAATTGCCCTGTGATGCATGGGTTGCATTACCCGGAAAAGGGTCCAGTGGTTAAAGCAAACACGTTGTTCTGAGTATCATCCTGTGTGCTAAGCACACATGGCCTTACCCTGAGACCCTTCCCAGGAGTGGGAACCCATACATGGTGAAGATGGAAGACTGATGGAGATGGCTCACTGGTATTTTCAGCTGATTGAAAGGAGAAGGCTCTTGGTGATGGTCTGGATGCTCTCAATTCACCTGCAACAAACAGGAGCATAGAGAGAGTGAACTAATACTGACAATTACATTTTTAAAAGGGCTTAGAAATGTCCTTCCCAGGCAAGAGCTCTGACCACTAGGCATTTACATCAAAAGTGAGCATCCTATCCTGTAAAAAAGTGACATTTACCCAATTATTTATAAAAATACTCGTAACTGACTACCATGAGTAGATCCTGTATCTGCATAATTCAAGGTATCTCACTCCTAGTCTTGCCTGAGGTGTGGGATGGACTTTCAGAGCCATCCTCACATTTGGTTTGTTATCAGCTAACTCCAAACAGCTCTCTCTTCAGCCTGTAGACTTCCTGGTGTGTCTGTCAAGGTATCTGCCTTTTCCATTGAATTGCAGAAGGAGCATAAGGGCTTAATTTTGGCCTCTAGATTGTAGTTTGGAGGTTAGGAGTCAAAATGAAAATACTACAGTGCTTAACATGCTCACACATAATTTTTATTGGCTGCAGAGCAGATCTTCATTCTAATATGGATGGCATAACCGCTATGGTTGCAAATGGTGCTCCTGAAACCCAAGAGAATTCCTAATTAGCATGAATTATGACCACATTCCCCAAATTGTGGCTTCTTTTCTGCCTCTGAATGGAAAATGAACAAATGTCAGAAAGAACCCTAGGGAAGCTGTCACTCCTCCTACCCTAATGATGAATAACTTGACACACCCTTGAACATGAATCGGCTTCATTTCATAATCTTGGCAATTTGGGATTTTCCAAGGAAAAAGCCCAGAACTTATTAAAACATACATCTGTGCATGCTGAGGCACGTTCCCATCTGCTGTATATCTTATACTTTGCATCTTGATTCTCTTACCGTATCAAACCTGTCTCCCCTAGTTATCCGTCAGGTACACGCCTTGCTGATTTTCCTGCACATGAACTTTTGAGCCTGATTGAGGATTTGAACACACTATCTTTCCCCTCCCTTTCACATCCTAGGATGCCATATGGTAAACTCTCTGCTCCTGCTATTCAGGTTGATTCCCATGGTTTCCTTCCCATTAGTATAGTGTGGGGTGCATCCTTTTGATGAGTAATCAGAATGGGTCTAGCCTCTTGAAAAGGTGCTTTTGTTTCTGTTTTTCTGTGAAGCTGTAACTCCTAGGATGGGATCACCTTGTCTCTGATGAGAGTCTTTGGCACCCCCCAGCTCTGCAATGCCCTGTGGGGAGGCTTGTTTTCATCCTTGGACTGGGGATATGTTCTTTGAACTGGCCCATCAGCGAGCAGGTTCTGCTGCTGGAGAACCAGGAGCTGGGATCCCTGCTGCTCTCGGCATGCTCCAACAAGAAGCTTCCTGCTCCCAAGAGTTCTCAGCAGTTGTTTGCCCCTGCAGCACAGCTGGCTTGCAGACATCCTCCCACTCTTGCACACAAAATTCAATCCAATATGCAATAACTGCAGTCGATGCAAGTGAGCATGAAAGAACTTACTCCTTTCTTAAAGGGCAAGTATCTCTAAGGGATCTGCAGAAATTACAGTGATAAAAAGGCTGCAAGTATTGTATAACCACAAAAGTTCAGATGATGTGTGGAAGAAGGAACCCTCTGATTCTGGGATCTGGGTAGATGAAGAGCTATGTACAAGTTTGGGGTTTTTTTTACTCCATCCCTCCTCTGCTGTCTTGCTAGAAATAAAAAAATAGCTAAAAAATAATGCAGAGATGGTACCCAAACAGATGCATGCACTGAGTTAGTAACTTCCCTCTTTCACAGAAAAATGGTGTGGATAATAAAGGAGAGCATGGGCACGAAGGCACAGTCAGGTATTCCAAGTGAAAACAAGCAATTCTACAATTTAAGCCCTGGTAGCCAGAGTGAAGAAACACCTTCCAGAAATGAGTTTCACACCCACAACTAGGTATTATTAACCTAAGCTTTTGGAAAAGTAGGAATGTAAACCTCCTCCTCTTCTTTCGATTTCTTGTTTCCGAAAAAAAAGAGCAAACGAACCCTATCTACCCACAAAGCAACCAACCTCTCCCCCGCTTTCCCAAATATAATTGTTTTGAATTCCAAATCCTGGGATGAAGAGGCAAAAAGGCCAAGGGTTTGTTGTTGCTTTAGGTTTTGTTGGTCTCTTTGAGACACCACAGGGAAAAAGAATCTCCATTTTCCCATCATACAGACCACAGGTTACAAAAATGAAAAAATAAAATTACAGGTACCTGGGAAATGGAAGAAATGGAAGTATAATGAAACTGTTACCAAATCTGTATCTCTTTCCCAGTTGAAAAATGAAGGGGGCAGGAATTACACATTCCACTCCCTCAGAGTTGTTCTGAGGAGTTGCCAATTAATGACTGTAAGACACTCTCACGCTATAATTGAGGATATAAAATAATCTAAGATAATGTCAAAAATGGAATAATCTAATTTGTAATGTAATAGAAACACTCTCTAAATAATGTCACCTTATCTGAATTATGTTTCAAATGCCATGTGACATGGTTAAACACATGGATGTCAGTTCACAGAAGATGAAAAGACTGTTATCAACTGCATTCCTAGAATGACTTTACAGAGGAGACCCTACCACTGCAGTCTCTTTTATTACTTATTTTCTACTCTTTTATTCTTGTTTGCAAAAACAAATCATAACATCGTACACCTTGCAGCTGCATACAATTACCTACTCACTAAAATTCGGTGCCTTTTCAAGATTATGTGCCACTATAGACACATGGAGAAAAAAAGGAAAACCAACCCAAGCAGCTGGGCAGATTCTGTAACGATGGGCATACTCAGCCCCTGTCTAAATGAGGCTGCAGTATAGTAAGAAGAACACCCTGTGACATGAGAACATGTGCTGCTGTGCCACTCTCTACTAAAACAGGGACATGCCAAAGCCACCTGATTCCATTCCCTGGAAAATCCAGGCTTGTAATTATGAAGCAAAACATCCACCGTTTAAACAAAGCCTCTACTTTCTGCTTTTGTTGCTCATGGTGCTGTTCCTAAATTAATATTATTTGGGCCTTCATCTTTCAGTTTATCTGGTCTGCTAACAGATCAGATTTCTGGGGTACCCAGTGACCTTTCCCTATCACACCCAAATGCTACAGCAATTTAACAGTGTGGGAACTATTGAACAAATTTACAAAAGTAAATAACACAGGGAAAATGTCATAAAACCAAACATCAACAACAAAATGCCCTCTTACATATGGAACTTTGAGCATTACCCTGCAGAAATAAATGTATAACCAGGCTAAACTGAAATCAGGCGATTGCAGCAAGTCATTGAATTCATTTTTTATTGCAGGTGGTAAAGTTTTTAGCACAGCAATCAGAATACCAACAAGAGAGACAAGAACCAAGCCTTAAACTACTTAACTTTTTTTTAGCCATGGAGAACAATACAGTTGTTAGACTTTATCTAAGAGAAGTGCTACGTTGGTTCATTAAATACGTTTTTACCAAAGATAGATAAATTCTTTTAAGTTCTATTGAAAAAGCTATCACTGGAATTCACAAGTGGTAACGTGTACAGAGATAAGCTATACTTCAATAACTTACATTGCTTACTAAGAAAGTACTGCGCAGAACTCAGCAATGACCAAGTATAGCATAAGTGAGCTGAAAAACCTTCAGTATGTTCTTTCTCCCACTGCTGTAATGGAACATGAGCACTTCCCCAGTGCTCCTTCACTGAGCTATTGCAACAGCTCATGCTCAAGAACAAATTAAAGTACTCTCTGAGTTTTTTTGCTTACAGCAATATGTATTAATTGGAAAGAACATACATTTCCTTGTTCTCCCATTTATTTTTCAGGACTAAATTTTATGATAAATACATTCGTGCCTTCTCAAATCTGGATACTGAACTCACCAATTTCTTTAAAAAGTAATAATAATCCTGGTACAATTAGGACATTTTATTAATTTACATTCAAATTTGTCTAAAATGAAGCCTTCCTCTGACTCTAGGCTGTTTAACATCATTAATAACATAACAAAACCTAGTATTAGAATCATTATTTCAACAGGAAACTAGTCATTCATACTTCTACAGATACTCCTTTCCATCCTTCATCTTGCAGGGAAAAAATTTAAATCTCTTCACTAAATGCTATCAAACAGATGTGTTTAGCACTAAAAGGTGACAAGATTCAAGCTATTTCAGATGATGACAGAAAACAAGTCCCACAATCCTGCACAATGCCCTGCCACCTCCTCCTTCAGTTATATTAGGAGAGAAAAACAACTGTCTGCTGCTGACTCAGAGATACTGGTCTCCAATTGTTTAAAGCTTTACAAGGCAGACCTAGTACTTTAAATACACTCAATAACCAGTCATCATCCAAATGGATGCCAAGGAAGATGTTCTGCTTCATAAAGGAACCCCCTGGTTCAGCTCCTATCACATGGGCAGGGTGGTCACAGCAGCAGCTTTAAGCATGATGTATTCTGCACCCCACTTGCTATCGATTCCCAGAGCTGTCTTGTCCAATAGTTACAGCCTGTGGGAATGTGGCTGAGAGTTTGCCACACATCCTTGAAAATGCATGTGTTATGGGTGTCATGCTCAGACAGCACTTGTGTGGTAAGCTGAAATGTGTTCAGAACAGCTTCAGGGCCATCTATTGCACATAGGACAAAGAAACACATTTTCTGGAAAAGTTCAGCTACAGGCTGCACTCCACACCCCTCTTGGAGTGCCCGCTGCACTGGTTATTTACTTTAACTGCGCAAAAGTAATTTAACTTTCGTATTAATGACCTGTAGTTTTCACACTAATAGTTCAAAGCCAAAGTAAACAAGTTTCAACCACACACACAAACACTTTCTGCTTTTTTTTTAAGTTACCAAGTGCATACCATAAAGGCAAGTCTCACTTTATCCTTTGTAATCACTGTGATCTTTTTTCCCCTGTACAGTTATTCAGATCTCATTCCAGAATTCATCATCAAGTTAATTAACAGATGTCAATTTTTCTGTGCTTAAGGGGAGATTGTTTGTGGCTTGACTCTGGGAAAATGCACAAAGGAGGCTGCAGCTTGTTTTTCAGCTCCTGCCTTTGCATTTTCTGCTGAAGAGCCAGGAAAAAGGGAAGCATGTAAATTAGGAAGCACATGTATCTTGCAGGATTAGCATCACACATTTCTCTGAAGGCAGAGAAATGACAGCACACCTTCCATTCTCAAGACAGAAATAATTGATCATGTACCATTTCAGGGGTGGTTTTATCGTGTTTCTCTGACAAGCTGGTGATCTAAAATCTTATTTATATTTCATTCACCCCTCTTTCAGTAATAGCAGCTCCTCCATTGGTAATATAATTATGTTATGATAATGCCTCAAGTGAGGTTAAGACTGTATGAGGCAAACATATACAACATATAAATATATATAATGTCCAAGGCAGGAAATCTATCAGGATTCAATTGGTGCATTCTGATTCTCTTGGCCTTTAGGCACTTTTACATAATTGATGTTCACATTGTAAAAGATTTCTTGGAGGATTATTATCCAGACTTTACAAAAAATTTTCTTCTAAGCATCTATTCCTTCAGGAATTTAAGTGGAAATGCAGAGAAATTTTTCCAAGTAATCCCCAGATTGTAAATTCAGGAAGCAAAAGGCCAAAACCTTTAGATATTGTCTTAGTAAGCACATTCTGCAGCCAAAATCTTAATTCAGATCATCTTTTTTATGAAGCATAAGTATTTCAAGGCAAAAAAAAAATATTCTAATCCTCATGGTTATTAACTAAATGTCTGCTTCTGGCTCTTAAAACTTAAACCATGATGGTCCCACTAGATTAACCTGACAGTATGTGTACCACAGACGACCAGATTTTAACTTGTAATCATCCAATAAAATACAGCATAACTTCTGCTCAGCTGAAAAATAATTTTCAGAAATACATCTAATCTTCAACAGATGACATAAACCGGTAGAAAATCCTCAGCTTCTCTTGGGAATGTGTTCTGGTGGTTGACCATGTAAAAATGTGCGTCTTATTTCCTATTTGAATTTGTCTGGCTTTTGCCTCCGGCCATTACTTCTTATTATGCCTTTCTTGAATAGATTAAAGAGCCCTTTAATATCCTGTCTTTTCCCCCAGGAATGTTACTATACACTACAATCAAGTCACCTTCCAGTTCTCTTTTAGATACCTTTTAACAGCCTGAGCTCTTAAAACCTCCCAGTGTAATGCATTTTCTCCAATCATCAGAGCACTTTGCTTCACTCTTTTGCTCTCTCTTATTTTCCAACGTGCTTCTTAAAAACTGAAAACCAGAACTGTGTGCACTATCCTGTGGAAGGCATTGTTGAGGCCAAACATGAGAGGTAAAATAAATATTTTTTTATTCCTTTGTTTATACATTGATTAATCCTTTTCTGCCATAGCAACATATAGGAGAGCCCTTATCTGATTGCTTACCTATTTTGACCCTTAAATCCCTCTCAAAGTCACTACCTTCCCAGGATATGGTCTTCTATTCTCCAGTTACAGCCTCCACACTTGGTTAAGATAGTCAACTACATATTTGGCTGGATTAAACTTCACTAAGGTTGAACGGGATGCTTCTATGAACCATTCTGATCAGTGCCCTGTGCTCATCATTAATTAGGACTCCATTAATCCTGGAGATGAATTTTTGCAGCAACAAGTTTAGATCCACTTCCAGATCACTGCTAAAAATGTAGTACAATACAGAACCTAGTACTGGAACCCCCTTATACATCATCTCTTCCACCTAAGTTTTCCTACAGACTTCCTTGAGATCTAGAAGCAAATTCCATTTGCATGGTTTATTTGCACTGCATGCACCCAACGTTAGTGAGAATATCATGCAGCACTTAGTCTGAGTCAACTATCTCCTCAAAGAAGGATTAATAGCCATTTTTACTAAAACACCATATAGACATATTACACTATGTCATTTCGACTTTTTATTTGAATTCCACATCAGATTTTCTGTTTTGG
This sequence comes from Pterocles gutturalis, assembly GCF_000699245.1. NCBI lineage: Eukaryota > Metazoa > Chordata > Aves > Pterocliformes > Pteroclidae > Pterocles > Pterocles gutturalis. The sequence goes on from NW_010138498.1 coordinate 27,917, forward strand.
TTAGGATAGCTATTGAGCTAACTAGTCATTCGGTTCATATTGATCAAGGTTTTAAAACATAGCACAAAGCAGCACATTTATCGCTTGTTCACCTTCTAGTTTTAAGGCAAGATACAAACACAGTGGAGTACGAGCAAGCTATAGATCAGCATCAGTTGGAGGGGCAGAAGCATCAGAGTGTACCAGTGACCAAAGCTCGCACTTCTCACAGCATTTATGGTCCTGCT
>NW_010138499.1:0-328 GCF_000699245.1 Pterocles gutturalis
CCTGCATTTGCTTGAAGGAGCCGTCCATCAGGCCAATATTCTCTAGGAGCCGTGCATCAGGACATCGCCCCCGAGCAGCAATGCATAGGCCCATTGCCCCTGAGGAGCCCTGCATCAGCCCGTTGTCCCCAAGCATCCCTGCATTAGCCCATCACCGCCAAGGATTCCTGCTCTGTCGCATCAGTCCCCAGCAGCCCTCCGCAGGACCGTCGTTCCCTAACAGCCCTGCATCGGTCCATCGCTCCCCAGCAGCCCTGCGCCGGACCATCACTCCCCAGCAGCCCTGCGCCGGTCCATCGCTCCCCAGCAGCCCTGCACCGGACCATCG
>NW_010138500.1:0-13830 GCF_000699245.1 Pterocles gutturalis
TTCTGTGATTCTGTGATTCTGTGAAGCTTCCCTCTTCTTTTTCTTTTGGCTTAGAATATACATATCAGTTTGATTTGGTTTGTTGGGTGTTGGGTTTTTTTTAAATCCATGACAAGGTATGTACTTGGCCAAACCTACCTACTACTGACTGCTAAGAAGGGCTGGTGCAGTTAGTTCATTAGTCCTTTTATTGAGAAAAGAATTAAGCAGCCATTCTGGGGCAAAAATGAGCTTAATGGAATGGGCATAGCCCTCCCGCATCCTCCAAGTCTAATTTTGAAGTTTTCTGTGAAAGATGTGTATAACTGTTTTTTGCAGTTCCTTCTCTTCATCCTGACAGGAGGACTCACTAGGTCAAATAAAGCACTATGCTAGGCTGCTTTCCATTTTGGATCTGTTTTGGAGTTTGGCATAGTGAGCTTAAATCTGCCTTTAGAAGTCAGTGTAGAGGTATTTCAGTAGCAAGATTCTGCCTTGCAAGGTCCAATAAGCAAGTGCGGTGTTCCTTCTTCGGAAATATAGCTAAGTCTATTGTACATGGATATAAAACATCTTGTTAAAAAAAAAAAAAAAGTAAAAGGCTATACTCCAAGAGCAGCTGTAAATAGCTTTCTGTCAAAGGGGATGACTGGTTTGGGAACAATTTTACAAAATGCCTTTTTAGGACTTCTACTAAGTATTTTCTTTATTGACATAAATGATGGAATACAAAATATATTTCAAAAATTCCCTGAGAATAACAATCTGAGAGGACCTGCAAGCATACCTTTAGAATTAGAAATTACCTTGATGAGTGGGAAAGTGAACAGAATGCAGCTTACAAAGGGCACATTAAAAGGTCTATACTTAAAAATATTCATCTGTGAAAATATAAATGCATAATGACTGCTTAGGTAAGTAATTTGCAGTACAGTGATTTTAGCTTCTAGTAAATCATAAATTGAACGTATTAAAGATATCATGCTATTGCAAAAAAAGGTATACACATGCACACTTTATATAGAAACAGAATAAATGTCAGTAAGGCCTATGAAACCATACTCTTGAAAAATTTGGCATTTGTGAAGCTTCAGCTGGAAGGCAATATTCTGGGAACAATGCTTCCAGAAGAAAGTGGTTTTAATCAGTGGAATTACTGAGGAGAGCAATGTGAAGCATCAGAACTCTGGAAAATGTGACCTACGGGAAAGAGCTGGGGAAGAGAAGCCTGAGCAAGGACTTGATAATAGTCCTCACATACATAAAAAGCAGCTACAAATAAGAAACAAATCAACCTTTTCTCTGCATTCAGTGTGCAGTAGGCTTGCTTTGCTGCAATGTCAGGCTAGGATCATCAGCACTTTCTAATGGAAGAACAGCTGGAAACGGGACAAAGTTGCTTACAAAGGTGCTGAAATCTCTAGTGCTAAAAGTTTACAGAATCAATCTAGACAAAAGTTGTAGGTGTAGTTCATCCTGGGCACTGAGGTAGAGAAAGGCGTTGTGGAGTGAGAGGGGCAAGCAAACAGTCTGTCGAGATCCATTTTATTTCTCTTATTATTTGCTTACCTAGCTCATGCACATTGAGGACACTGCTGATTTTTAGCTGCTCTTGAGAAAGTGTTCTCCTTGTGCTTGTTAACCTTCTGGTGTTTTGTCTATTGCTAACACATTTTGGAATAAGTAAAAAGAACTTGAAGCAATCTCTTTTCAAAGACAGTAGCAATTACTTGCTTTATAACATATGTTACTTTCAAATTAGAAACTAAAAGATAAAAAGCTTATTTAGAGGTCTGGTTATTTAATACAGTATATTAATTTATTAATAATGGTTGAAGCAAGAAGATATATGAGTTCTTGGAACCAGAATCAAAATCCCAACTTGGAAGCAGTGTGTCATAGGCATGAATTGTTTAGTCCCTGGGGCACACAGTCTTTATTCATTTAGCACCTCCCATTGGCTCATTCCCAAAATCCAGAGCACTTTGTTTTCTTTCCCTTCAAGTTGGAAATAAAATTTTATGATCATAGTTGAGGAGGGGATGTGGTGCAGTACAAATAGGCACAACTTAGTGTGTGTATGTCCAAATACAGGGTATGGCTTTAGGCTTTTAGACCTGCGGGGGCTTAACAGACAGTGCCAGATGCATCCCAGTTATGTGCCATTAAAGACATCGTTTGGAAAGAAAACAGGAGTGGATGTAAGAAGAGAGAGAGGTGATCTGTCCAAATTAAAATGTGTAATCTTAGCACAATCATTCAAATGCACTAGAAGTAATACTGCTTTCATAGTGCTGATGTCCATGTAGCATTTTTCTTTCATATATATTGAACAGAGTATATATCACTGTTTAAACCTTTTTGTATTTCTGTAGGAGATGAAAATTGCTTAGGCATGTTGTGCATGAATTACATCAATCTGCATGACTGCATGTGTAATACTGAGGCTTTGCTTTCTCTCAGCCTTGGTGACCAGATAGATCTGCAGCTATGTGCTACCTTTGATTCCGGTCCACTGCTTGCTGACATGATGAATATGAGCTAGCTTTGAATCCTTTCCAGTCTGTACAATACCACAGTTAGTATTAACTCTGCCTCTGTTCGAAGACTGAAAAGTGTGGTGTCTGTATACCTACTGCCCACAGTCCAGTCTTGGACTGTGCAGTTGGGTTGGTATGTGCAACTTTTTTTGTCACTGACCAAGATACAAACATAATATCACAGACCGAAGTTTGTAGATGATAAAAAGGGCAGAGAAGGGGAAATAGTGGAGAATTGACTGAGTCATAACAAACTGAATGGCTTGATAAACTGTCTGCAAACAAGTAATTTGATTTTTAAAATATAATTTAAAATCATATATGTAGCATAGCCTATCAGTGGAGACTTTTACCATTTCAATAGAGCCTTGGAATATGAGTTCCATGTCCAGAAGGGATAATGCAGTTCTTGGATGTGTAAGCAACTGACATCTTAGAGTTATTTCATTTGGACGGCTTGACTTCTGTTGGGCAGTGTGTCCCGTTGTCATACATGGCACTTCAATAAGAATGTTTATAAATTGCAAAGTTAGAGAAACTCCATGAAAATGACTGGTAGGTTGGGAAATGTACTTGTCAATGAATGATGTAGAGACATGGTATGATTTAAAGAAGAGAAAGCTATTAGATTGACTTGGCCAGAGCTGATAAGTAGTCATTTGTTCCAATTGATACATATTTACCAAGGAACATAAATGTGATAACAGAGGTTTCTTCACTTGAACCAACAAAAGTGTAACAACAGCCAATACCCAGAAATCAAAACAAGACAAATTAAGGTTACAAGATTTTGGCACTGAGAGAAATTAAGCACTGATGCAACTTTCTGGAGAGTTGCTTCTGCCTTTCTGAGAGTTTGGGGGTTTTGTTTTTTCCCAAAGCATATGCTCTATTTTCAACAAGAGTTGATTCAGAAATATATTTTGTATTATATTTGAAATAGAATGATAATTTTGTCTTACAAACTCTGGAGTACACAGTTGTGGATATTCAGCATAATTATATGTCATAGAAAAAAATTGATAAGGCTGATGGTCTGTGGGACTAGTTAAGCTGTCTTGAGTTCTTTTTTTTTCTAAGATGTTTTTGTTTTAAGTTGGGACAGAACATAAGGAAACAAAAGTCTAGCCCTGTAGAATTGAAAATTGTAGAAATGCAGTAACTGCATGAGAATACTTAAGTGCCAGCTGCTGAACATAAAACATTCTCCACTGAAATATAAAATCTGGCAGGGAAGTGTAGCTGCTGACAAAGAACATTTTATCTGTGTGACAGAGAAAAAATTATCCATATGGAAGAGAAAAAATTATCCATCAACTACTTTTGGTATATGAGCTTTCAGTTTTGATGAATTCTGGCTAAAATGACCATAAATCTATTTTTTTAAAGAGTGTCCCTCCTCTCCCTCAAACATGCTTTCCATTAGGTGTGCTATTCTTCTAAAACTTCCATGTGGTATTTTCTACAGTTTCTAGTTAATATCAACATAGTCAAATTTCAAGGCATTGTACAGCTCCATTTCTTGATTCAAAGTTAGTATTTTATACAGAAATAACAAATAATGCTTTACATTTAAGATAGGGAATTGTGCTTAGCATTTCGGAATTTCCAGGAAGAGGTGCAGTGGATTGTCATATACTTTATTTGGTACTTAATTGTCTGTCTCCAGGCAGTCTTCCCAGTGTAAATTCTGTGTGCTGTATCTGAAGTCATTGAGATATGACTCATTTTTTTTTTTTTTTTTGAGGGGGGGAAAGGGGAAAAAAGGAGGAAGAAAAGCTAGGGGTCACTCCTTTGCCAACCTTTGTAGTTAGTAAACAGAAACAGGCTGAAGGCCTGCAAAAGAATTTCATGTGGACAGTGTCTGGTTTTGTGGTAGTGGGAGTTTTGTCTTTAGACAAAAAACAGTGAGTAGTGAGCCATCAAGCAGTGAGTGATTTCTATTGCACTTGTTGAGATGAGATCAGTAAATTATCTGAAAATGGTCTTAGAAGCAAAACCATTCCAGCTGGACTACAGGTCCTTCTCATTCTGTGCGTTGTATGGAGATTTATTTACTTTCAACAGGAACGTTGCTCTTGTTTATTTCAGGAAGTGCTTGCTTTAGATGGTATCTGAAAGGGACAAGGAGGAAAAAAGCTGCTTTTAAAAATAAATATTATATTCCGACCATTGTTAGCCTTCATTATCCACTGTTTATAAACTGGAGTTTGCTAGCTTTTTGTCAGCCTCATTGCAAAGCTTTGTTAATACACCACCATGAAAATGAAAGTTTCATACACATTGACATAATTAATGAAGAGGCAGGCAGCATGCTCTACCAATTAACACCACAGGGAAAAGTAAAATTGGCTTCCTTTTTGCGTGTTGTGCCAAAGTTAAGAACTGTAACACACAGCAAATAAACACAGGTCCTTTTAATGAGCTGCAAGATTGAGCTGAATAACTCTGAAAGGATGTTGTGTAAACATTGCCAACTACTTAGAGTGTTAAGAGTAATTGATGAGCTTAGTTGAGAGTTGGGGGGGCGGGGGGGAGGCAGGGCAGGGAGCCTGTCAAAGAATGGAAATAGCGCTTGTTAATAAATTTTACTTTCAGTGCAGCTATTAGGCATGTTAAATAATATAACAAGCACTTTAGAACAAATATGAAGAAAAAAGAAATGGTTTACTGCTTCCTACTCAACCAACAGGTTTGTCAGAATTCATTTTTTCAACTGAATATTTCTGTGCTTAGTATTTACTCATAATGAAAACTTGACTAATAGTTCTCTGATGCTGGTTCTCAATAGCCCAGCCATCTGGCAGCATAAGACATCACTCAACCTTGATTTTTTTCCAACTGTCCCAGAAGTCCTAATATTAACAACGACAGGGAAGTAAACAGGTGAAGTTTCTCTGTGATTTATGTGAAGCATTCTGTTTATATCGAGGTATATGCATGGAAAATTCAGAGCAGTTCGGGTTAAAACTCTTTTCAAAAAATGTTTTCATCAAACAGAATTGTCCTAAAAACCTTAATAGTAAGATTGAGTTTTCCAAACATAAAAAATCCAAACTGTGATGGCTGTTTATTGGGGAAAAAACTAATGGGCACTGGAAGTTAGAAGGACTGATTCAGAGTCTGCATCATTTAGTTAATAATGTGTCAGGGTGTATATGTAATAACAGAAATGTAATTTTGACTGTTCAGTCACACCAGCTAACTTAATGTGTCTTTTTTTAAGCAAATGAAACATGTCCTTCACTTTCTGTCCATTCTAGATAGTTTGAATTTTGACAAGGATCAGTTCATACAATTTTATTTTAGCCCCAGTATTGTATTAGGTCTGATACAGCTTATCACTTGTTGTATTCAAGGAAATCACCAAGATTGGTGAGGTATGAGCATCTGCACCTTGACATCTTCAATAAATCTTAGTATGTCAAAATCGTAATTAGGGAAGCAAAACATGGTAAAGCTAAGAGTAGTAATCAGGAGCCAATAAAGATTACGCTAGACTTGCTAAACAATTGACCTTTTAAATGGTCATGTCTGCTGTTAGAGTAATCTCCACAACAGAGAATTACACATCACGTCCCTTCACTTGGTATGTTAAAGGTGATAACAGAGGCATCCACTAACTGTACAACTAAGAATATTAATATTCAAAAAAGAGACAATTTATTTTGATTGTGGTGAAATCCTTCTACTACATGTTGAGAAACATGTATTGCTGAGTAGTTAGTTAACTTCTGTTTCCTAAAGGGAGGTTAAAGACATAATAAGTGTCAGAGTATTGTAAGACTCAAAAATAATGATGAACTTCCAAAATTTATTTGTTTAGAAAATAAGAATGGTAATGAAAAAATATTGTTCCTCCATCATGAAGATTTCTCACTAAATCTTGAGTGTTCAGCTGCTGGAAGACTGAATTGCTACTACTTAATCACTTGTCTTGTGAGGAAGAGGCATTTCTGATTTCTTTTTTTCCTTCAGTAATTTTTATTTATGTTTCATTACCTTGTTAAATAGTCAGCCTTGTTTCAAACTTACAGTCAACATTTTAATTTTTTTTTCATTTTCTGTCCTTTTACTCTACAGCTCTGCATCTCTTATTTTGTTTTTGTCTTTAGTCTCTCACATACCTACCTATAGTCATTCTTACGTATTTTTACATACCGTTATATTGTCTAATCTTTTTCTAATCTAGATTTTATCTTAACCTCCCATGAATTGGCAAAATGTCTTCTCCTCTGCCTTCTAAATTTCAGTTACTTTTTCTCCCCTTTAACAATTGTCCTGCTTATGTCCTTCAAAACATTTAATGGACTCAGTCCTGTCCTTAATGATGGGCCAAGTCTCTGTTGTGGTGGTGTTCAAGACTTCCTGGCTGTTCTCAGTTAATCTGATGGCTGTCGTCCTTTCTTAGCCAGCTGGCTGTAACTCTGTCTCCGCTCTGGCTGTTGCTACCACTAACATACCACTGTCTCTTCCTTCCCAAGTGTCTGAATGTTCTGATTCCTCTCTTTTGACATCATGTATTCTCCTTCTACCTTTCTGCCACTTTCTGCACATGGCCCTACTGCTTCCTTCTGCAGCCCAGTAGAATCACTTCTAGAAGGTCTGTCTATAAACCACAGTGGCAGCTACTAAGTTCCAGCAGGGAAGATGAGCATGGATGTAGTAGGGGAGAGGCAGAAAGCCTTCATAAGTATTTATAAGAGAAAAATACTTTATTGGCTTATTTTTGTGAGGATTCTATGTATAATTGTATCTTTGACTTCTTCTTCAGAAAACCATATGCTCTCTTTAATGCTTCATTCTTCCATATTTCTACAAAGACAGAATATTACTTTGTCTTCAGGATGTATGAAGCTCCTTTGTTGAAACTGGACGAGGAGAAAATATAATTAATAACTCATTAACTGTTGTCAATAAAACTTAAAGTACAACAAGCATGTTACAAAATGATGATCATAATTTCTTTGATAGAAAACTGGAATGATGTGGAGATCTTTAATGCTGAAATCCTTCATGCATTCACGTCTTTTATAGCAAGTATATTTCTGGCCACCCATATGTCCAATAAGTAGAAACAGAGAAGGTACTGAGACAGAAGGTGACAAGAATAACAAGAAGTACAAAATAGCTTCTATTGGGTGAAAGCTTAAATGGATTAGGATTCTTGATCTTGGAATAATGACAACTAAGTGAAAAGAGAGGCCTATACAATGAACGATACTTCAAAGAAGGTGGATTTTTTCACAGTACAAGAATTAGAACTTGGTGATATTATCAGTCAACGAGTTCAGTATTAGCAAAACAAAGTACTTTTTTTTCACATGAACCATAACTGCAGAACTTACAATTTATCTGGGCTCAAACAGGATGGATCAAGTAGTGGCTGGCATATACAGTGATCTGTGTACAGGTTCTAGCTCGGGAAGCTCAGAAGCCACTTTCTGCAGGATTATATTTTGAGGACAAGTGCTGTGGTACACATAACATTTCTTACGTTCACTCCCTAACTGTTTGCTAATGATTCTGGACTAGATGAGCCTTTTCTCTTGGGCAGTATAGTGATTTTTATGTACTGAAAATATGTGTGAACTAGATGTTTTTGTTACAAAACTGTTATAAAAAGGGCTAATTACACATTTGTAAAGTTCTGAATCCAATGAAAGAACATCCTTGTGTGTTTTACATTTGTATACCATGAATTAAGTTTCTGCAAATAAGTATGAGGTACTTGGGGTGGACAGGTTAGAGCTTATTAATTACCTACCTTTGTATACATAAGCAGTATCTATGCCAGCTCCAATCATTAATAAATCCATCAGTTTTGAGGGTTTTCCTGTTAATTTCTACTGAACTGTTACTGTATGTGACAGGCCATGGTTCTGTCAGAACGAATTGTCCCTTTGAAAATCTGGCAGCACAGGGAAGTGACAACTTAATAGAAGCTAAAGCACTCTAATGGTAGTGCCTAGTGAAAGCCAAGGAAAGTCATCCATAGCATTTGCCCTGGCTTTTGAAAAATGTCTCTTTGCATTTCTGGTTGCATACAAGATATTGGAGCTTTACTGGAGTCACATTTACAGGTATTATTAAATGAAATGCAATTCAGTAAAACACTTGTTTGTTGATAGACTTTATTCCACTGAGGTCAGCCTGTCTAACATTGCAATCATATTGCATGTGCTCCAAAGTACTGCAGTATTATTCATTTTAAGCTACTTAATTTTAGGTGTTGCATAAACCCATTTCAAATACATAAAATGAATAGAAGTGTGAACATTTTATCCTGCTGTTCACATGGGTGCATAAATATTTTTCTTTAGATATGGAGTATGTGTTTAATCCAATGGATGAAAACATCATGCACTTTATTTAAGTACACTTGTTTGCACGTGAACAATATATAGATTATTTCTAGTGCTTTTTATCAGTACTATGAATTAAAAGGTGTGCTGAGCCAATGGATGAAATTATCATACCAAGATGAATTTATGTTATTTTAATATATTTTTAGATGACATAGGTGTCTGCTAACATATTTATTTATAGATTAAAAAGTCAGTCATTTGCATACATTTGTGAACTCTGTTATAAATATCCCATATGTACATGTAAATATTTTCATTTTAATTAAATTTTAATATTTTAGTAACTTTTAATATATTAAACAGTGGTTATTCCATTTAGATTATTGCCTTCTTACAAGGGTTACATGGAAATAATTGCCTTGTTTCTGGTTTTCTTGGTGTGACAGTGGCTTTTGGGCAAAACCAGAATAGTGATGGCTTCTTTCAGTAGAATAGTATTTCTTCATCTTTTAATAAAATAGCATGTATGTTTTTACTGGTTGTAATCAACAATGTAGATTTTTGTTTTTGAATAAAGTTGTGCCTGTTAATAGAATTACTAAGAGTTAGTAAACTTAATCAGTACTATACCATTTATCCAAGTTCACAGAAAGCAAACAGGAGAGAGCAGACCAAAGAGGAATTCAGAATTAAAAAAGAGAAAGCCAAGTGACTGGTTTAAATTTAAAACAAACAAAAAACCAAAACAAACAAAAAAAATCTTTTCTTTATGGTTATTTTCATGATGTTTTGCTTTACAATTGGGACTTTAATGTTGTTTAGCGTGTAACAATTATTTTTGTTGAAGAAAAGGTGAATGATATGAACAGACATTATTTCTTTCATGTTGTTCTAAGACCAATCTGTTTCATTTCCTCCTTCCCCTCTTTTCAGACATCTTAGGAGACATACACTGACCTTACAAAGCTCGGTGTTACATATTGAGTGATAGGGTATCTGGGTTTGCTGCATGCTCTTAAATACTTAATGGTATTATTATTGTTCTAAAAATGAAGTTCTAAAACTTTTTTAAAATTGCTTACATATAATTTCGGAGGTATACCTTCAGCAGCTCTGTGGATGCAGAATATAGCTGAGTTATTATTCCTTCAGAATCCAAAGGTGAAGTTGCTAATAAAGGCATTTCTTGTAGCTTTATTGTGGATAATTATATTAAATTATTTGCTTGTATCTTAGCTAAGTTTATGCTTCCCAATGCAATTGGAGCTATGCACTAAAGAGTCCAGTGCTACAATTTGCGATTCTGAAGTGGGGAAAAATATGTAGGTATTGTCATGTGATCTTTTGCATCTTAGTTCATACAGAAACGTTTACAAATGGTGACGTATTTGGAGGACGTGTTTGCTTGGTTCATAGTTGTCGGTGGGATTGTAGGATATAGGATCCTTTGATGTAACTAACCAAGTGTAGGGGCAAGAAGAGATAAATGTGGCATTGAAATAATTTTAGAATTGGAAAAGGTCAATAGAACAAGGAGGAGAGGGATAGCAGAACGTAAAGGAGTAAAAAAAATGGAGATATTATAGAAGTGTATAATATAGTTAGATAATGAGAATGGAAATCAAGAGATTGATGCCTTATAACGATAAGGTGCTACAAGTAGATCCTCCTGTCATAGAATGCCTTGAACTGCACCAAGTGCTTATAAATCAGATGCATTTTTTCATACCTCAGAAAAGTTATAATTCCCTTTAAAAGGCCAGATACTTAAAACATTTCTCCTTTTAAAAGAAGAATTATTGTCTTTTTATAAGGTGACATACCCTATTTGCTTTGCCTTCTCTAAATTGATGCTTCATCTCAGATGAATGAACAAAAAATGTGTTTATTTTTTAATAATTGTCCTGATATTCTTTTTATCTTGAGCAGTCATCCAGAATTTCTTAAGGTATTGTGTTTTTTTCTTGCATTAGGAGATAAGTTGAAAATAGGGAAAAGAGGAGACTGAGGGGTGACCTAATTAATGTTTATAAATACGTGAAGGGTGAGTGTCAGGAGGATGGAGCCAGGCTCTTCTCTGTGACATCTAGTGATAGGACAAGGGGCAATGGGTTCAAGCTGGAACATAGGAGGTTCCGCTTGAGTATGAGGAAAAACTTCTTCACGGTGAGGGTGACAGAGCACTGGAACAGGCTGCCCAGAGAGGTTGTGGAGTCTCCTTCTCTGGAGACATTCAAAGCCTGCCTGGATGCGTTCTTGTGTGATCTGATCTAGGTGTCCTGCTCCGGCAGGGGGATTGGACTAGATGATCTTTCGAGGTCCCTTCCAATCTCTAACATTCTGTGATTCTGTGATTCTGTGATTTGCTTTTTGATTCTCTCTCATTTATTAACAAAAAAGGTACAAAGCCATATTTTGATGGAAACAAGAGGAATCAAAAATTGTCAAAGGATAATTTCTTTGTTCACAGATAGTAGTTCCTTATAGGCAACCCATGGCCCACAACCCTCTCTTTACCTTTCCTAGGGATAAAATTTCTAAAATTGACTTTTCTTTTTGGCGTTTCCTTGTCGTCTCCTCTTGCAAGTTCACCATGATTTTTGCCTTCCCCCTGACCCAATACCACACTGTAACAAGACAGTTCTAGCAAAACCCCTTTGCTTACCTTTATTTTTGGTGGTGATAACTGTGTGTGTTTGGGTTCAGGTCACTCTTGCTTTGTGTCTATTTCCATTAAGGAGTTTTTCTATTTTTTAAGGATTTTCTTGAGTTAAGTGTGAAGCTATGGCTTACACTAACTATTGACCAGATAGTTTATAATAACTGATATTAATGTATTTTTGCTACTAAATAATTTTCAAAATGGCTTATTCTCACTTACATGTTCTCATGGAGTAAGTCCCACTAAGTATACTTCAAGTAGACAAGCTGTTTAGTGACTGTGGGTTTTTTATATTATATAATACATTGCTTTTCAGTTTCTTAACAGAAATGTTCTCTGTTAGAAATTGTTTCCTTAACACACAGAATCAATCAGAGCTCACACAGTCTCTGCTTCTCTTAAACTGGAATTTTCAAGCTGTTGTACTTTGTAGTGAAGTTTTTTGTCGTCAGTTCATGTATATTTAATCTTTAATGGTGACCACAGGATCTGCATAGTGCACAGCTTTTGACAGTGTTGCGTTTATTGTTTTCAAACATTAAGGAACATTATCAAGGATGATGGTCCGAAGTTAAAACATTTTTCTAGAAAAACATCAAATAGAAGTCTTTTACAAAAGAATTTATTTGATTTGACTAAATAATGAACAACTCAAACAGGACCTTGCCGGCTTTTCACGTGGTGGTATGGCATCACCAACCCCACTGCATCTTCCCCTGCAAATGGAAGGAAGTTACTTTTGGGTTTCGGTTGTTAGAATGTGTATGCATGAGTGGCTTTTTATCTCATCTGACACACTTTCTTCTTAGGAGAAGGCAAGGTGTTTGAAAAGAGACTTGTCTATTTCAAGCACATCATATCACACAGAAGGTGATTGTCATGCACCTGGCCACAAAACAGGGCTGATGACAGAGAAGAACAATATTATGAGCTCACCTACTAGCAGTTGCAGGGAGTTTGTTGCAGATATACTTTTGGCAGGTCACCTTATGTACGAAAGAGTTAGTCTAATGAAATAGTACCATCCAGCTTTATACACACTGATTTTTTTTTTCATGAAGTGTTGGAGACTGGAGTGATTTCATAACAGAGGAAAAATTTTGATATCTTCTTTTGCTTTGTAATGATCAGGTCCTCAATACTGAGTGAGATATTATCATCATTGATAAATTATCGAGCACAAATTTTTCTTCAGGTAAGAATTTCATCTTCCAGTATGATGAATGTCTCCTGTCTTAGACTGGGTGCACCTAGCTCCTTTAAGATCCAGAGGTTCAAAAGCTGTGCTTTGCCACTACTATTTTGCAGTTGCTTGAAATATTCAGTTTCCTCCTCTTTTTAAGTACTTCTTTTAACTGAATTGGTAGTATTAGAGAAAATACAGACTGAATATAACTTTCTTTTCCCCTAAACTTAACCAGATTTGATTGTGGTTTTACATAATGATGTATGTACACGTATATTTCTTCATATACATGCATATATCTGTATTTTCCTTTTTAAACTAATGGACAATTCACTGTATTGAGAAACTTTTATGTTGTCAGCTGAGGACTAATTCTTGCACTTTAATGATGTTTGATTTTAATTTCTTTTAACTGACTAAAGGCAGCAAACCATGATCTTCACTATTTCCCTTTCCAGAAAGCTAGTGATTAATGTAAGGGGTTTTTTTTCATACACACTTCTATACATACATACATACATTTGTGTATATATACACACATATGTGCAAATTACTTTCCAAATTAATTAATTTGACATTTTTTTAATTGACAAGATTTATATTCTGTGAAACAGTACCAAGCTCACATGCACACAAAAATTGGAATGTTCATCTCTATGCTGTGATTTGAGTGAGAATAGGATTTTTCTGTTCACACCTAAAGCTATTTCCCTCATGCCTGTGTTGTCCTACCTTTAAGGAGCAGCTTGCTTTCAGTTTATGCAGTGTAAATACTGTGCCTCATGCATGGAGTATATTGACACATGTAGAATTGTCTTTTTTATTAATTTGGGCCAAGTATGATACATCATACATTTACTGTGTTCTAAGTATTTCAGATAATTTTCTTCAGGAAAAATCTGGACTCTGGAGAGGTATCAAATTTTGTTGGAACTGAGTGAAAGTGTACATAATAATTATTTAGTTCATCTCTGGGCTACTTTTTAGGTGTTGTGAAGGAAAAAAGCAAGAGGAAATAAGTTGCAGTCAGAGGTCAATGTAAAGAAGTCCAGGTAAAACAAAATTATTCTACACTGTAACTAACTTGCCCTTTTCCCTTTGCCTTGTCCTTCCTCGCCCCGTGCCCCCCCCCCCCCCCCCCCCTCGCGCTCGTCT